>NW_024582399.1:2259686-2299018 GCF_018398535.1 Haplochromis burtoni
TCTGGACTTCTTTAAGTTGCTTGAAGACGTTTCACCTCTCATCCGAGAAGCTTCTTCAGTTCTAAGGTCAAATGGTGGGGAGTCCCAGATTTAAACCTTATGGGAGTATCCCCCCACAGAGGGATTTTAGAACTGAAGAAGCTTCTCGGATGAGAGGTGAAACATCTTCAAGCAAAGAAGTCCAGATGCTTTTCTTTGCAAGCTCCTTTGACTCCAATGACCTGAATGACTGAGAACCTTCACAGACACATGCAACTTATAGGCGACCAAAACAATCACTAGGTTTTTGGTGCAGCACCATATACCTCTTTGCAACTAACTTCCACTATTTTCACTTAGCAATCTCCTGCAACCACTCGCCAACCAGTTTACAAGCGTTTGCAGACAATTTAGTGTTTTCCAAGAGAAACATTGGCAACCATGGTCATTTGTAAGCAATCAAAGCAAATAAGGAAGTTTTTGGTTCAGCATCCTCAGCATTCCTCAGCTGGTCAGGGAATGTGCATTTTTCTCTAGCAACTGGGGGTTCCCTACAAATTCCTGGGGCTGTGTGACTGAGAGCTAACATTGTTGTGTCTTTTTTAATCTTATGACACTATTATTTTTGAATTAAATATAAATGAATAAGATTTAAATTAAACAAAATGCTTTAATAAAAATTGATTTCATACCCTTTTAAAAAGGTTTTCCAAAATTACTTATATTTAAAACTTTTTAAAAATAACTTAAATAATTCAAATTAATTAATATATTTTTATCAATTACATTTAAAAATGAACCTCGTTTGTCTCTGATGTTTCTTATCTCATCCTATTCTGTTCTTCATGTTCCGTATGACTCTGAGCACTTATTTTCTTATGTCTGTAAACACTTCCTCTAGCTCATCACTTGTCCACGAAACCATCATGGCAAACACATTGTATCTGTGTATAACAGCTGGGTAACATCTGTAAAACAACAGCAGCGGGCACCTCTGAGGTGTAAGAAGAAGAACCGCACTCGGTATGTCAGCCATGTTTGTGGGTGTTTACTCCTGAGCCGAATTGTGTTTGACATTTGTTCCAGACAGATCTGTTTGGGCCTGGTGGTATTTGAGGATAAGAAGTCAACAGAGGCAAGATGCGAAGCAAAGATGTGAGAAGGGTCGTGATGGGGAAGCCTATGATTGATATTCCCATTAGCCACCTGACAAGGTGAGGACAAGGCTCTGATAATGAATTGTGACACATTAATGAGCTTGTCTAGTGCAGACAATACCTGATCAGCCCTCTTACCATTTAACCTTTGATACCAGTGAGGGAAATTGCAGACTTATAAGGCTTTTGTGTCACTTGCAAAGACAGAACATGACTTTAAAAACTGTGAATTAGATAGCGGTTTGTAGATAATATGCCTGAAAGCTTCTGGAAAACGGAATGTTAAACTTTCTTGGACTTAAAACATTTGATGATGTAAAAACAACTGACTTTATTTTTGCTTTTTAAATCTAATTAGGCACAAATATACAGGCTGTGAGTGAGGTTTATCCTCCAATGGATAACTGTTTTAATTATAGTTACATCAGCTTCAACAGTAAAGGTAGTCTGGAGAGAAAACGACGATAGTCTTGCATTCAAAACTTTAACATTTCTTTTAAGTCTTTTTAAACAAATCTTTACAATTTTCAATCTCACCACTCTTATCTGATAAATCAAAGAAAATGAAAGAGTATAAAATCAAACCTAATCATGTTATGAAAAACTCTTACACTGTGTCTCCTTAGATTTCAGGTAAGTGGCGGAAGTGTCATTGCAGCCAGAAGCATTTGAGTCCTTAGCTAACAGGCTAGCAAAGAAACTAGGTTTTATGCTGCTAGCAAGCTCTTTTTGAATTTTGAGCTTTTACACTGTTAGAAACTTCCTGTGTGGGGCAACATAGAACCCACACTGACACATTCATTACACGTATTAGCTAAATATGCGTGTAATGAATGTAGCTATATAATTAGCTAATTATATAGCAATTTATACATTTTTTTCTTTTATTCGAGGTCACTTGTAGTCCAGCTTAGTGCAAGTTTACCATAAATGTCATGTCAAGTACTTTATGTTACAACATTACATATTATAAAATTACACAAGTGACACACTCACAGCCATTAGCTACCTCATAGGTGTATTTTAACATCATTTAGCTAGTGGATATCGGGGTTAAGATACAGCACCATGTTCAGCAGTTGGTAAAGACAGCCATTGGTGAAAAAAAAAGCAGGTCTTAAAGAAAGTATATACAGTGGGGCAAAAAAGTATTTAGTCAGCCACCGATTGTGCAAGTTCCCCCACTTAAAATGATGACAGAGGTCAGTAATCTGCACCAGAGGTACACTTCAACTGTGAGAGACAGAATGTGAAAAAAAAATCCATGAATTCACATGGTAGGATTTGTAAAGAATTTATTCATAAATTAGGGTGGAAAATAAGTATTTGGTCACCTCAAACAAGGAAAATCTCTGGCTCTCACAGACCTGTAACGTCTTCTGTAAGAAGCTTTTCTGTCCCCCACTCGTTACCTGTATGAATGGCACCTGTTTGAACTCATCATCTGTATAAAAGACACCTGTCCACAGCCTCAAACAGTCAGACTCCAAACTCCGCCATGGCCAAGACCAAAGAGCTTTCGAAGGACACCAGGAAAAGTATTGTAGACCTGCACCAGACTGGGAAGAGTGAATCTACAATAGGCAAGCAGCTTGGTGTGAAAAAATCAACTGTGGGAGCAATCATCAGAAAATGGAAGACATACAAGACCACTGATAATCTCCCTCGATCTGGGGCTCCACGCAAGATCTCATCCCGTGGGGTCAAAATGATCATGAGAACGGTGAGCAAAGATCCCAGAACCACACGGGGGGACCTGGTGAATGACCTGCAGAGAGCTGGGACCAAAGTAACAAAGGTCACCATCAGTAACACACTACAACGGCAGGGAATCAAATCCCGCAGTGCCAGACGTGTTCCGCTGCTGAAGCCAGTGCATGTCCAGGCCCGTCTGAAGTTTGCCAGAGAGCACATGGATGATACAGCAGAGGATTGGGAGAATGTCATGTGGTCAGATGAAACCAAAGTAGAACTTTTTGGTATAAACTCAACTCGTCGTGTTTGGAGGAAGAAGAATACTGAGTTGCATCCCAAGAACACCATACCTACTGTGAAGCATGGGGGTGGAAACATCATGCTATGGGGCTGTTTTTCTGCCAAGGGGACAGGACGACTGATCCGTGTTAAGGACAGAATGAATGGGGCCATGTATCGTGAGATTTTGAGCCAAAACCTCCTTCCATCAGTGAGAACTTTGAAGATGAAACGAGGCTGGGTCTTCCAACATGACAATGATCCAAAACACACCGCCCGGGCAACAAAGGAGTGGCTCCGTAAGAAGCATTTGAAAGTCCTGGAGTGGCCTAGCCAGTCTCCAGACCTCAACCCCATAGAAAATCTGTGGCGGGAGTTGAAAGTCCGTGTTGCTCGGCGACAGCCCCAAAACATCACTGCTCTCGAGAAGATCTGCATGGAGGAATGGGCCAAAATACCAGCTACTGTGTGTGCAAACCTGGTAAAGACCTATAGTAAACGTTTGACCTCTGTTATTGCCAACAAAGGTTATGTTACAAAGTATTGAGTTGTATTTTTGTTATTGACCAAATACTTATTTTCCACCCTGATTTACGAATAAATTCTTTACAAATCCTACCATGTGGATTCATGGATTTTTTTTACATTCTGTCTCTCACAGTTGAAGTGTACCTCTGGTGCAAATTACTGACCTCTGTCATCATTTTAGGTGGGGGAACTTGCACAATCGGTGGCTGACTAAATACTTTTTTGCCCCACTGTACAGGGCTTACATTTACCTGTTGGTGACAAACAAGATGCAAAATGAATGCTAATGTTTAGTGTACCTACACTGCCCCCTATTGGCTCTAAAGCAAAACATTTATGAGTTCATAGAACCTGCTAGAACTTGAAATTCATTAAAGAAGTGGGGGGGGGTATTTGTTTTTTTAAAGGTAAAGTGTGTTTCTGAGTTTAAGATCTTATGATGATATAGTCCTATGTCAGCCCTTACTGCTTCCATAGAGCCAGGTGCTGCTAGTCAAATACAGTTGATTACATGTTCATCAGCAAGTGCAGTTCTATAAAACCAGAGGTTTTGGTAGTTTGCTGGTCTGACCTCAAGTTCAGACTGTGCAATAGCCAGATAAAACTACATAAAAACATAAGAGTTACATCTCAGACCGTACAAGCCCCAGTTAGCATTTTAAGTGTTAAAGTTCATGACAGTACAGATAGAAAAAAATAATGAACAGTGGTGGCTTGTTTGACAGTGGCAGGAGAAAGCCTCTTGTCTCTAAGAATAACATGGCTGTACAACTTAGAATTGCAAATTTGAACCTTCTGGAACAATGTCCTTTGGATAAACAAGAACAAGGTGGAGATGTTTGGTCAGCACTACTTTTGAAGAAAACCAAACACAGCGCATCAGCACAAGGACTCAATACCAATGGTCGAGCACAATGATGGAGTGGTGATGAAATCAGCTTGTTTTGCAGCCCCAGGACCTGGCAACTTACACTCATGAACTCCTCTGTATACCAAAGTATTCTGGAGCCAAATGTGAGTCCATCTGTCTAACAGCTAAAGCTTGGTTCAAATTGGGTCATGCAACAGGAAAGTTATCCCAGCACAGCAGTAAATCTACAACAGAATGGCTGAAAAAATAACAATAGACCAATTAAAGTGAGGACCTCAATCTTATTGAGCTACTCTTGCAGGAGCTTAAGAGAGCTGTGCATAAATGGATGAACTGAAGCAACGAAGGGGTAATAGGATATACAAACAATGTAAGAGAATGATAAAATCATACAGAAAATGATTACTATTGCTGCTAAAGTTGGTTCTAAAAGCCACTGAATCATGGGGTGTATGTACCATGTGTGTGTGACTGTATATGATAGTCAGACTTTCAGCACTGACAAAGACAAAACAATAGGAATTTTACATTGATTTTAAAATGATAATTAAATTAATTGCTAATCACATCCACAGAAAGCACTGATACAGTATATGTATGGGTATACTTGTAAAAATCACCTGTATACCTGGATGGATGTGCTAAAAATGGATTTTTACAGTATGTCGCTGATACATGAAATTCCAGCACTCCCCCTCTAAAACAAGTTTGTATTTTTGTGTCGAGGTGTGTGTACTGTTTTGTGTGGGCGTATTGATGTTGTCCCTCTGCCCGTCCCCACACCACCCGCCCCCCTCTTGTGCCTCATTGGGACGCTGGCCGCCAAAGTCTAATCCCCGGGGAGCTCATTAGAATCAGCGGAGAGGAGAGGGCCCCAGACAGGGTCAGGACAAACTGCACCGCTGAGCTGCATAGTGATGCCTTCCGCTCTGTCTTTATGTCGGTTTGGTTTGGCTGTATGTCAGTTCATCTGAGTGTATGGCAGATGAGAGATTGGCCCGCTCAAGCACTTGACAACTATGTTGGAACGACCACACACATGTAGACACACATGGAGCCAGCGTGGAACTGTTGATGTTACCCACACCATCCCTGTCGCTACACGTGGTTCCACATATCTTATTCACATGCCCCCCCACCCCCTTTTTTTCATTTCACATGTGATCAGGCTCACATGTGAAGAGCTGTCACTCATCTCCCTGTCATGCTCAAGTCCGCAGGGTTCTGTGTGATGTATGGCAATAAGAGAGGGGTATGAGCAAGGTCAGACACACTGCCACCCACTAGACACTCATTAAATGCTTATGAATCTCAAGTGGAGTCCTGCAGGCTTGCATGGTGTGTGTGCACGTATGCGCTGGTGCTTTTTAATTCATAAAACATTTCTGTGTTATTGTGTTTGAGTGTTGTGTGATCTGTGTGTCAGTGGTTTAACCGCATAGGAAGCATAAAAAAAGATGCATGAAGTGGAGGAAGTATTTTACATTCTTGACTAAGATAAAAGTAAAAATACGATGCTGTAAAAATACGGCTACAAGTGGAGACCCTTTGGGGTAAAAAAAAACCCCAAAATAAAAACCTGCAGTTTCTCTAGTGGCCACTGGAGGCTGGCTCCAAACGTGAGTCACTCCCCATAGACTCCCATATTATCGTGGCCAGCTTTACAGCACTATAAACCACGCTGACAGCCTGGTATTAAAAAATGATTTTTGACTTCTTTTACCGTCATGAGGGCTGTAGAGGGGCAATATTGTTATATAGCATTTGTATTAAGACATTAAGTCGTGAATTATAAAAACCCATGGCTGCTATAGATGAAAGATAAGTTATGTTGTTCAGCATTTGTCTGTACTAAAAGAATATTTAAAAAGTCAGCTCTTTTGTTTCCTGAATAAATTCATTTTAATGATTTGGCATTAATCTCATAATGAATTATGGATACTGTTTGCTATTTAAACTAATTAGCATGTTCTAACTATTAAGGTTGAATAGTAATGTGATTGCTAATCATGTGGCATTTACTTGTTAACTTTTGGATGTGTGACAGTGTGGGGACAAGTGAATAAGGCCCCAGTCACACCAGTATAGAGACTGTGCTGGCAGTTATGGAAAAAAGTTTATTCTACAACTGGTTGCCAAAAATCTTCTTGGAATTGCTTTAGTCAGTAGCTGATTTCTGCAGTCGCCTGTAGTTTGCATTGAACATGCAGATTTGTCTGCAAGAGCTTACTAACTAGTCTCTGAGCAGTTGTAAAACTATGAAAGTATATTCACCTTCAAAGTAACAAAGTCATCCAGCATTGCATCCAGCATGTTTCAAAAGGTGCAGCTTTTAGATTGAAGGCAAATTTTCTCCGTTTCTGGTATGTGCTGACTTTTTCTAGTTTTACTACCTCTTGGTGATTAGTTGGTGAGTGTTTGCAGACAAGTTGTCATCTTCCATGCAAACTACAGGCAGCTGTTAATCTTCAAAAAACCATAACAATTACAAGGGTTTGTTTTTTTAACAGCAGTGTCTTTGTGACCAGTTTCACCTAGTGACAGGAAGCAAAAGACCATTTGCCAACTCGCCAGGGAGCACATGTTTTTCCTACCAAATGGGGGTTGTACCAAATCCAATATGATGGACCATTCTTTAGCAATGTGCACATGACATCACATGACAAACCTCTATAGCTAATACTCTGCATAAGAGATGGCCTCCTGTTAGTTAGTGAAGTCCATAAAAGCTGAATCTTTTGGCTGTTGGCATCATTTTTTTTGATGAGCGACTGATGGATCTTTGTAACACCTCATTAATCACTGAGTAGGTCCACCGTAAGGCCTACCCAACTTTATTCTCCCTTTTGACTCCAGTTGGGGCCGAAAATTACAAAATCACGATCTCATCAGGAAAATGGAGCCGAGAGACGTTTTCACAGCGACTTGTATAAAATCTTGCTTCTTCTGAACTCGCACCCTGCAGGTCGTTAGAAATAATGTTTAAGGTCATTCCACACTGACTTGTCAGAAGTTGTAGTTTGGTTTGAATATGTTATTTGATAGTCTTTAAAATGTTATGTACGTAAAAGCACAGAAATGTTTAGTGAAATGTCCTTATAGCATCAAAAGCCTAAAATGTTGCTGTTTTGGTTGGTCAAAGTATTGCTATAGTTAGCCAGTGAAATTAGAGTCATGTTTTGTAAGCCCAACAAAGCTTTGAGTACTCCAAATGTGAAATATTCATTTATAACTGTACCGTTAAAAAAACTATGCTTTCTTCTAATTGTAATAAAGTAGAATTATACAATAGCAGTACTCATATCGAGCACAAGTGCCTCAAATATGTGTTTTTGTACAGCGACTGAATAAAGTGCTGAATCATACAGGAGCTAATCTTTTTACTGCCACTCCTTAAAAAAGGCCACAACAAAGCATCTGTTTGCAGGCCCTGATAATGGCTAAAAGATTTTAAACATTCACAAGAGGGTGCTTATGCACTCATGGAGATTATTGTAGAATGGTACTAGAGCCAAGGTGAGATCTCGAAATGAAAACACTGCAGCGAACGGCTTATCAGTCCTGTAAACACTTTCACTGCCCGTCTACACCTTTCTTTGCTTTGCAATTGCCCTTCTTGCATTTGTTTGATGGTTAGAATATACTTTCATACACAGACTCCTGTATAATATGCATTACTCAAATGGGTTTTTGGGCTCCTGTGCTGGAAGTGTGCATGACTGGGCTGTGAAGGCTGTCAAGAATGGTTCCTGTTTTGTAGCTTAGATATGGACTTGGTGTTGTCCGCAGCGTACAATCAACAAGTTTCTTGAAACATTTCTCAGAGATTTTGGTCCATATTGGCATGCCTCCAGGGGCCAAAAGGTGCTTCGGTATCCTAAGCTCTGGTGTCTAATTTGGAGAAAAGAATTACTTAGAAATTGGTCACAGAATAACTTGTTTTGTGGGCTTGATCTGTATATTCACTGCTCTTTGTGGATTAAACCAACAGAATCAACAAGATACTAGCAGATGTTTCTGTCATGGTTTGGCAAGAAACAACCCCCAAAAGCAGACTCAGACAATAGTTGGCAGATTTGTTAGATTTATTAAAGAATGGCGCAGTTAGCAACTTCCCAGAAGAAGATGTTAGTTTACATAGTGAAGTTTGTCAAGCAGAGGTCTTACATTGGCTCAGCAGAACAGAACAGGAAGGTGAGTGGATGAGTCTTTCCTTGAACAGGTTACACCAAAGGGCAAAACAGAATAACCTTCAAAAAGAGTGGGTGAATGTATTTGCATACTATGAGTAAACAGTGGTCAGACATGTTGTTAAAACCAAATTATGACCCTCCCACCTGAACGTTGTGGCAGAAATTGAGACTCAACAGACCAGGCCAACTTTTCCAATCTACTGTTGTCCAAAGTTTGTTGAGTCTGTGTGAATTGTAGCCTCAATTTAGCTGACAGGAGTGACAGCTGGTGTGGTCTTCTGCTACTGTAGCAGGGTATCTGCTTCAAGAGATGTTCTTTTACATATCTTATCTGTAACGAGTGGTTAATTGAGTTACTTTTTCCCCCCATCAGCAGTCAGGTCATTCTCCCCTGACCTCCTCTGGGGTCATCAAGGCATTTTCACCCAGTGAACTTCCGCTCACTGGATATTTTTATCGTTTTCAGTCCATTTTTTGTAAACCATAGAGGTGATTGTATCAGAAAGTCCCTGCAGATCAGCAGTTTCACATACTCAGATCAGCCCATGTGGAAGCAACAACCATGCTACATTCAAAGTCACTTAAATCTTCTTCTAAATCTTCAGCAGGTCGTCTTGACCATGTCTACATGCCTGAGCGCTATCAATATGCTGAACTGGATGGTGAAGAGTGAGGAAGGCCAGCGATACTGTTATTACTCCAAAAGCCTGTAGACACATAAAGCGTTTATCATGTGGGTGAGCAGAGAGCAGCCCTGTTGATATCCCGAGGCTATCACAGCACTGTCCAATGAGGTCTGATTGACTCCATACATCAAAGGGATTGTGTGCGTGTCAGTACATTTCTATATGTGCGTGTGTGCGCTCCAGAGAAAGAGCGAGACACACACAGGAAGATGCTTTTTCGAATCACACACGGAAGCTCGCGACTTGGTATAATTGGGAAAGATGCCAGCTTGAGAGAGTCGGGTGGGGGAAGCAGTGTGGTCACAGAGAGCAGGAAGACAGTGGGGGTGTTGGCTGCTTCTCTACCCACCGGTGGGGGGGAAGCCATTATGAATGGACGAAACAGCGGGACGGGAGGCTTGATTGGAAGCAACCGGAACCTGTTTGTTGTTTAAAAAGTCTCCCTCTCTCACTTTCTCCCTGCTCCTCCTCCCTTCCCTCGTTCCATCTCTGTGTAATTAGGGTGCTGGCTGGAAGAATGATCAGCTGTCATCCCCAATGGTGGCCTTCCACCGCCTGAATGTCAACACTGTCTGAGACCTCCTGTCTGAGTGAGCTGCACACTCAATTAGAGCCACTCAGTCACCGCAGGAGCCGATAGGACAAACACACTGACGCGTTTACAAAAGAAACAAATGCGCACACATACCTATGAGACAACGTTTATGCTCCAGCGGTACCATATAACCGAGAACCATCACAAAGACACGCACATGCTCATTTTGATTCATCACAGCGGCAGCACCCCCGCCCGTTTCCCTCGGTGGTTACATTAATTAAATCACAGCTCTTCAGGATATAAAAGTAAGTATTGCTTACTGTGACTTTCTTGCATTTGTGGGAATCCCTCTGCAGGCTATTAGGCTTACTCCTGGATGAAAGTAGAGGCAGGTAGGCGGCGGTTAGATGCCCCCTCTGCTCCATTTGGCCACATCAAAGTGTTCAGAGTTAAGGGGAGAGACAGCGAAGAGGCCTTTTTTTAAAAAAAAGAAAGAAAGAAAAGAAATGTTCATGAGTTTTTGTATTGGGAATATCTGTGGTGTTTTCTGCATTTCTTAATAAGTGATTCATCAACATGATGTCATTCAAAATGTATGTCCAGGCTTCAGCTTGCTAAAGAGGACTAAAGGCTCTACAGAAGGCAAAACTATTGCTTTTTGGACTCTTAAAAAGGTTCAAAGACACCAGTTTTCCCGGTTATAGGCTGTATAATGCACACTTAGTGTGAAGATAAATTAACCGTTGGCTCTATTTTTCATGGGACCGCACATTAAAACAAAACCTAAAGCCGTGCCAGCCTCATCTTTAAACAGCATTTGCCATCAACTAAAGAGAAAGAATGCTTTCTGCCTGTATTTGCTGAATTTCTTACACTGTTCAGCATCATTTTCTTTGACAAATTACTGAGCAGCCACAGACCATCTGGACGTCTCCAAGCTTCTTTACATGCTGGGGATTTAGCTGATGCTCTTATCCACAGCGACATGTGATTGAGTCGGCAGGTAATAAAAGAAAAGAACAAAGATAGTCAGAGTTGGATAGGATGCAAAGGATAAAAATGTATATTTTGCTTGATAAACTGTGCTCGGTAAAGATAATGTAGTATTGGGTAGAAAACAGTAAAGAGATGTTTTTTTGTTGGCGTACATGGCCAGACTGCACACATTTGCAAAATATGTGTGTCTGTGTGTGGGTGTGTGATTATTTTGCCAGTGTGTGTAGTTTTGTGAGGGAGAAAGAGACGAGATTGAGTTTAGAGGGATGAAGGGACTTTGTGGGCCCTGTGGAAATTAGAGCTCTCCATCTCTGTCCTCAGGCCACTGCGTGTGTGTGTGTGTGTGTGTGTGTGTGTGTGTGTGTGTGTGTGTGTGTGTGTGTGTGTGTGTGTGTGTGTTGTTAAGGGTCACCGCAGGAAAGAGGAAGTTAAAGTCAGAAACCTCTCACTGTGAAAATCTTCAGTAAGCGGTAAAAGGGGAGAAAAAAGGTGTGTGGAGGAGTACATGTGCAGTTTTACCTGTAATCTTGTCTGTATTGTGTGTGCGAGGAAGTTGCAGGAAAAAGAAGTTAACCAATGTTCTGTTATATGGAAGTCCAGATGTGCCAAAGTTAAAATTACTAAAAAAAAAATCACTCTGTGTGTTCATTATTTTCAGGAGCAGTCTGGAAAAGTGATCACTAATTTGCCTTTAAGTCGGCTGCCAACTTGGGAATGGCTTCCTTTGGTTGGTAGATTTGATGCTATAGTGAAATTGTTTAAAGAGGACCCCCAAAAACATAAACATGAATTAATAAAATAATGTAATGCTAGAAATGCTCTCTTTTCTACATTTATAAAAATTTTATTCAGATGCAGTGCGACTTATATTTCAACTAAAAAAGGAAGTTTTCAGCTTGAGGGTTCTGCGCAGTGTCTTAGCTGTTCCTACGACTGCTCTCTTCTGGACAGAGATCTCCGATGTTGCTCCTGAGATCCGCTGGAGCCACTCGCCCAGTTTGAAGGTCACTGCACCCACCGCTCCGATTACCCCAGGGGCCACTGTGACCTTCACCCACGCACACAAAATTACAGTCAGATTCATGAAATTAATACACTGACTGGTTTTGTTCATACCACCATGGTGAATCAAAATGAAGGAGGCTTTTTGTCATCTACATCTGCATGCTATCTGCATACTTCTGTGGCTTCTTTACTCTATAGCCTTTAAAGAAACATGTTTGCCTTGAGGTAAATGGCAGAAAGATATAACGATGCTTTAAGAGAGAATCCTGCGACTCTAAGGCAAAAAAGCAGCACAAAGAAATGGAAGCAGGAAAAGCGCACCTTTCCCGAGGGTTTCCACAGGATGACAATGCTTTAAAAAAATCCTTGAGCTGAAGTAATGGAGGTGCTGAATATCGATCCTTGCAAGACTCTCCCTGAGCCATGAGTTAGAAAAAAGAAAAGGTTTGACATCAAAGGTAATATGAAAAAAGATGAACAGACCATAAGAAAAAGAAGAAAAAAGGTGGAGGACAAGGAGTACCTGACCTACCAGCCAGAGATGAGAAACTCAAGGCAGCTATTGATTGTACATGAAATTAGTCTGTAAGAGGTGACGTCCAGCAAAACACATGATGAGATAACATGTTTCATATGTAAGTTAAAAATCAGAGCATTTTAAGTTAATTGTGTTCTGGCAAATAACAATAAACAGAAACAGACAAACACCCACAGCAATATTTGGTTAAATGTTCCTCAGCAATTTACACCTAGACCAGATGCTTTGGTAGCCATCAACAAGCTTGTGGTATTTATTCCATCCACTTTGTGTAATGTACCACTACCACTAGCAGCAGAAAAGCCCCAGAGCATGATGCTACCACCACCATGCTTAACAGCTGCTACAGTGTTCTTGGGTTTGAAAGCCTCACCTTTACTCCTCCAAACATACCTCTTGTCCCTGTGGCCAAACAGCTCAATCTTTGTCTCATCTGACCATAAAACCTCATTTTATCATGTCTGTGTGAGCAGCTGCAAATTTCAGTCGAGCTTGAAGTCATCGATTTTGGACAAGGGCATCCTTTCTTGGTCACCACCCTCTCAGTCCATGATGATGTAAAACTCTGAGCCTCAGGTTTTGCGCCTCAGCAGATTCTGAGTTGTTCCTGCATATCCAAGCCACTTTCCTCTAATCTAAGGGTGACAGTTCAGGTCTTCCTCAAGACTTCTGCAAAGCGTTCACGCATTGGAATAACTTGTACTTAAGTACAGTTCTTTAAACTGTTTGATCTTGCAATCTGCAGTTGTTTAGAAATAGCTCCATAAGAACTCCCAAATTATCAAGAGTGGATCAACAGCTGACTGAGTGCACAATATGCATTTCCATTTGTTTTGCAATTTTCAAACAGCTGAAGAATGACCTCTTTTTAGTTTACAGAGACATGAGGGATACTTCCCAAAGTCTGACCTGCATGGGCTCATCCACCCAGTGGTTACCACCAGGTCTCCAGAAGCACTACTGTGTGAACCAAAACTGAACTTGCACTGCTATAAATTATCAGTAATAATTTGGTAGTTATATAATAATAATAACTACCAACTTGCATTAATTTGTTTGTAACTTCTAGCCAAAGTATATCGATAGAATTGGGCTGAGTGGGCATAGTGCCTTCAGCGAGAGGACATGGATCCCTGAGGTCTATCCATAAGGGCGAATTTATGCTCGCTGTTCAGCTGTACAATTGTGTCGATTTTTAATATATAAGTACCAAAGATCCGAGTCTGTCAGATTATACAGAGGGCTGCCGACAGGCCTCAGAAGCTCGAGCACCACTTACTAAAAGATTTATGTCAGTGTATGTATATATTTGAGCTTCTGTGTAGACAGCTGAGCATGTGTGGATTAGAGAAAAACCGAAATGAATTTAAGCTTGTACACTCAGTTTTTATATTTATAGTCATCAAAGATGTTTTCTGTACAATCATTCAACCCGAGATAAAAGAACAGTTCAAAGAAACCATTAAAAGCCCCAAATTACCACGGCATTCAGGTTGGTTAATGGATGGAAACTTCTCACCGCAACTGTAGAAAACACAAACATGGCAGCTGGAAATCTGGGGGGAGCTTGCCCCCCCTCACCACCACCACCACACACACAACATCGACTGAAAGGTGCCTCATAACCTGAAGTGATGACTCTAGCTGCTTGAGCCATAGTTTTCACCGTAAAACAGGTCTTCGCACTAATCAGCACGTATAACTTTGTGTAGAAGGAATAGCAAGCACACATTCTGTTTACTGCACTTTTAGTTTTCCTCACAAGTTTTTCTTCCTAAAATATTTTATAAAATAAAAAGCCTCTCACAGTATTGCTATGATTTCAGTCAACAGCAGCTCCAGCTACCCTTTCAGAGGTGATTTTGTGCAACTCTCTGCCCCCGACAGTGTGCCTCAGGCTGTTGTGCCCAACCTTTACCTCCATTTGGCCTCTCCTCTCTAACTCTCCTTCTCTTGTTTTCTGCTCTCTCCTCTGCTGCCGTCTCTGCTCTGATTACTATGTTGTGTGGAAAAGTTGCCTCACAGGAAGTTGCTGTCTCACGTTCCTCCTCCTGCGTTCCACACGATAATCCTCAGCTGCAGACTGGACCGAGCGTCTTCAGTGGGAGGCAGCAGATAGGTCTCTTTGGTTCTGTTTTTCCCCCAGACTTTTGCATAAGCCTCAGGCATGGAGCTAGCATGTCCCACCGGTTTCCAATCTGGTTGGTGAAAAACAAAAGGGATGATCTAACAACAACAGCAGCCTGGAGTTTTAAAGAAATATTCAATTATAAACAGGAAACTTTTATTTGAGTTTGAAAATGACAGATCCCAGGATTTAAAACCTCAGGTTGCAGCTGAGTCAGTAATAAACATTTCACCTAGCTTTAGGGGGGGGGGGTTGAAGGGTAGATAACTTTTCCTCAAATTAGCAAAAAAGGTGTAATACCAAAGCTATTTTCTAAACGATTAGACTAAATAACCACTTACTGGATCTGCGTGGCTTTGGAGGGATTGCTGAGGAATACTAATGATGCTTATCATAGCTTCATATTTAAAGCTGCAAAACGTCCTTTGAAATCTCTGATAGCTATGAAACGACATGCATGCATTTGAAAGATTAACCGCAGGATCACGCTCACATTTATCCTGAGTTCATTCGTTGAAATCATACACAGTCTATATATTTGATGCCGTCACGATTGGTTTGGCCGGCCTGAGGTTAAACGGAGGGGAAAGAGTCAATCTTTTACAGCTTTGTGAAGACTTAACAATCACGTAGGTTAATTATGCTGGCAAAACTCGTGGCTTTGCCCCTGATTCTGTGCTTGCTTCAGCCCTGGATCGCGCTGGATATAACTCATGAAAATTGCCAGCTAACATTAACCATGTGCAGCCGTGGCGCGGCAGGAGAGATATGGCCCCATGATGGGAGATAACTGTGATTTATGCTTCATATCTTTAACCGCGTAACCCACACGTTCTGAATTTAATTGCACATTACATTAATTGCACAACACCACGAGCGGTTTTCCCTGTGTTATTACAATGTAAATATGCCATCTGAAGTTAAAAGGGTGCAATATGTTAGAGTAATGATGTCAGATTAGCACTAACATGACGAAGAGGAGCGCTGTAACGACACAGATTAACAGAGAAACAGATTTATGATTCAATTCTAGCAGCTTTTTTGGTGGCAGTTTGAATCCTACGGAATCCAGATGTTTCGGAGAGAGGATAATATCATAACATCAGCAGAGCAAATAATACCCAACCGTCTCACACTCCCATGTAGCTTCACAACTGTAACCAAGCAACAGCTGGTATGGCAAGCTATGAACGTCTCCACATGTTGAAGTGATGTGCATAAGGCTGTGTAAATAAAGAGTTCGGATGGTGGTGTCTGTGTGGATGTCCCTTTTCTTTCCTTCTCCAAAATCGAACTCATAAGCACAAGTGTGAGAAATGAATTAAACCCTGTGTTTATATGTAAACATGTCCGGACAACTAATAGTAGTAAGTCTAAAGAGAAAACATCCATCTGGGTGAAAATACCTTGTTGATGTCAGAGGTCAGAGGTGAACAATCAGATGGCTCTGAGCTAACAGGAAGGTAACAGTATAACCAAGGCATGCAGAAGAGCATCTCTAAATGAACAAGACATTGAACCTCGATGGACTAAAGTAGCAGAAGACCACACTGGGTGTCATTCCTGTCAGCTAAGAACAGGAAACACCAATTTTGGCTGCACCAAAATTGGAAAAATGTTGCCAGGTCTGATAAGTCTCAATTTCTGCTGCAACATTCAAATGGTAGGTTCAGAATTGGGTGTAAACAACATGAAAGCATGGATCCATCCTGCCTGGTTGTGGTGTTAATGGTTTGGGGGATATTTACTTGTATTGTTGTTGAACATGTCCATCCCATGTCACAAAGTGTAGATCATCCGAAACTGGTTTGCTGAACATGACAAATCTGCAGCAACAGTGTACTGCTATCGCCTTGTTGAATGTATGCATCTCTGAAAACAACAAGTTAAGCCTGATACTAGCAAAATGTACCCAATAAAGTGGCGTGTGAGTATGTTTCTCGGTTCGTTTCTTTTTTTAAAACACAATTCCACTTCAGTATGCCTTTTGGCTGATGCAAAAAAGACATGCTCTATGGTACACTTTGAACAGTATTGACATATATCCACTTTTCCAGCACATCAGCAGCACATAGACTAAGTAAGGTCTTGGTAATGTGTCAGCATTAAATCAAAAACGCGTTATCTGCATCCTAATAAGTACACTAAAATGGAAAAACAGCCATTTTAATCTTTAGAGAAAGTAGCTCATTGACATAAAGCTGTCTTCCTGAATTTATATGGGCAATAAGTGCATATAAGTACAGCAATGAATTTGTATAAGTAGAGCAATTGTTCTTTATTTCAAGAGAGCCTTCCTAATTCATGGAATAATTCTTTTTACACTTGGGATCCACATCCTGCTGAGAGTACTTCTGACCACAATAAATGAAACTCTGGTGGAAAACAAACAAAAAAACAAGCACTAGTCAAACCCCAGGCTGCTATATTAAAGGGTCATCAATCTTGTGGCTCCATTTCAAAAAGCTGTCTCTCCTTGGTGCGAGGAGATGTGGGCAAAACACCCCGTCAAGGTGACACGCTGCAATTAAACAGCGGCAGTCTGTTGGCGATGAGCTGTCATCGTCGAGCTATGTCACAGGTGTACAGGGCAGCTGTAAGTATAATTGCTACAGGCCTCCGGGATGGAGCTGAACCCTCGTCTCCTGGCGGCGATAGCAGGCTTCAATGGAAGAATGGCTTTAAAGGAGACTTGTAATACACTGACAAATGGTTATACAGCAGTTGCCAAATTAACAGTGACCTCTCCCCCCTTTGCTGTCTGGTGTGGGTGATAATGTGCAAAGTCTTGTCGGCAAGTGTGCTTAATGTTCAAGATAATCTGTCTATTATGTGAGTTCGGTGCTAGGAAGGGAATGAGTATCAATTAAATTTCCTTTTTATGCAGCGAATGGGAAACGTCATTTTTCTGGACAGTCATTGAAGAAGCCAGACCTAATATAGATTTTAAATAAGCAGCTTTATAAGAATATATAACAGGAGATAGTTCAAATACTGTTCATCCGCAGTAGAAGCCCACCTCTCTAAATTACTGTGGTGGAACTCGATGTGCTTACTAATCGAGTCTCGGTGCTCTGAGGAAACTAACAGAGAGAGAGGGGAGAGGGGCAGAAGGAGGACGAGAAAGGAGGGGGAGGATTTTAGTTCATAAACACTGTTTACTTAAAGCACCCCATTGCCTTATTAGTATTAATAGCAGTGACTTCAGAAAGCTCATATTCTGCCATTGGACAGTTTTGTATTATTTATGATTGAAATGAAAGCCTCGGAGTGGAATGAAGGAGCGCTTGCATAGCAAAGATGTTGCCTATGCCAGTTTACATAACCAACACTTGGGTAAACAGTGTATTAAGCGCAGCGCGGGGCGAGAGTAAAACGACAGCAAAATGTTGTATCCACACATTATCTGATTTGAGGCGAGGTTTTGGAGGAAGCTAGGCGAGCACACTGCGGACCTTTTTGATGCAGCTGGTCTTCATCTGCAAGTCCTTTTGAGCATGAAAGCGTGGAGCGGTGCAGCATCTCGTCTCCAGTGCAAGTTTCTGAAATGTTCAGATATAACTGTAACTTGAGAGCTTCCTTGCCTTAATTAAAGACACCATCTGCTAAATTTTATTATTGAAGCTGTTAGCATGTGGATTAGAGCATCTGAAAGCAGCTTTCGTTTTCCATTCTATTTATAGGCAGCAGGGTGGCGTGTCGAGCAAGGAAACCTATGATCTGGGCTGAGGACTTGAGCTTCCCCACTGAGGGGTATTTGAAAAAGATACAGAATTCCTAATAAGGTTAGCAATCCCTGATTTGGCTGATTTTGAAGATACACAACTCATAACAAGAATAAAAACTTTAAAGTGGTGCTTTCCCAAGTAAATATCAAGTAAAGAAAGCCCCCACAACACTTACTTAAACACACGTGCACAAACGACCACACCATATATCGAATCAATCTTTATTTATATTAAATTAAAAATATACTTTTGACAGATTCATGTAACAAACATGAGGAACGGTATTTCTATGATATAAAGCTTTGGGTATGGTTTCAAAGTACTCAAAGAGAAAGTCAGCAATGACGGTGTTGGGTAAAGGGACAAGGGGAAAGTATTGAAAACCAACAGTATGCAAAGAGGAGCAAGCGATGACGCCTTCTCTCCACTATGTCTCCTTTTGAAAGCATGCAAAACAAATTAAATGAAATCAGGGCCTATTGTGAAGGCTGTGCAGAAAAGAGGAGTAAGAGGGTGGACTTGGCTCAGTAATATTTCGAGTTGAAAGTAAGCAGAGAAGGTAACACTGACTCTCAAACACAGTTTATATAGGTTAGTTGGGACCACAGGTTTCAGTTTTATGACATTTAGAAAGATGGCATTGAGTTCTCTTGGTTGACTGACATGGTAGGCATTGGAAAAGTAAATTAGATGTGTCTCAGTTTGCGTACTACCACCCCTACCGTTATTTTGTGAATGGCATGCACTATTCTGAATGTTGCTCAGGACCTATTCACCCAGGCTTAGAGACCAGCTGGGAATAATCTGATTATGACCGGTTGCTAGGGAAAAATGTTCATCGCCCAACTGGTTGATGAGTGGTTGCTGGTTGTTGCGAGCAATGACTGTGAAATTGATTGCTAAAACCTTCACTCACTTAGGCCTAGAGTGAGTGGAGTTACCCTAACAGCTAGTGAACACCATGGCAAAAGAGTGTATATTCCACAAACAGTATGCAAATGGCTGCTGGAGGTTGTTGGCGGTTGCTAGTATGACATTGGTTGCCAACAGGTATACAGAGTTGTACCAAAAATCTACTTATGACTGTTAGACTGGCACAGTCTCCAGTTTGCATGGAAGCGTCCAACTTGTCTGCAAATGCTCGCAAACTACTCATTAAGCTGTAGTGAAACTGTCAAAAGTGTGGCACAATTGGCAAATATTCACCTTAATTGTAAAAGTTGCACCTTTTGAAATGTCTTAGTTCCAATGATAAGGCACTGCTTTTATTTTGAAGGTGAATGTTCTCCGTTTCGAGTTACAGAGAGCATAGTTGAAAAGTGGCTGCTTTTCATGCAAACTACAGGCAAAAGCAACAATATGCAAGCAAACAAAATGATCCCAAGGAGGCTGTCTGATGCAGCACCCCATTTGTGACAGACAGCAATCTCCAGCAACCACTTGTTAACTGGTGGGGGACCATACATCTTTCCTTAGTGATCAGATATTGCAAGGAGAATGATGAACCCGTCGCACAGCCTGTCTGACTTTGGCCTTAAGTAGTGGAAACTAAGGCTTTAACAGCTGATCTTCAAATTAGAGCCAGATATTGAGCTAATACTAGCTAGTTAGTTGTTTTTGTGTTGTTGGCATGTTGTCTGCACTGTGGTATTGTCTGGTAGTTTTCTGTGACTTCATAGAGATTTTAGTGTAAGATATCTGACCAGAGGCTCAACAACTTGATAAATTCACTAAATGCGCCATCTAGTGTGAGACTTGCAGTCTGCGCTATCTAGCTAGCTACCGCCAGCAGATGCTTAGCAACCCGGGATTGATATTTCACGCATTATGGCATCGACTGATATTTATGCATGTTAAACTTACATCTGCAATGACAGAAAAGTGTTATACATGGTAAGAAGCTCATTTTGTCATATGTTTATAAAATGTTGCAGCTAGCGCAACAATCCTTGTTATTGCTAGCTATCTGGAAAGCTAAAAGCAAGAGATTTTTCAATCTGGGACTGATGTTGCTGTGTTTACATTACTTCAGAAGAATTTAGTATTACATTTAGTAAGTAACTTGACAAATGTAAACATGAACAAAATGTGCCAGCTAACATGACAGCCATGGTCAAATGCTCCAATAGTCCAGCCTCTCGTCGTGCCTGATTTCAGACAACACTACACTATCAAGCTAATATGCTACTATTATGGAAGTATTCAAAGTGAGACACCACCCATTGTTATTTGTGTAGTGTTTAACAGTGTTCACTTAAACTGAAACGTTACACGTGAACAGCCACAAAGGTCTGAAGCAGGGCCACTGAACAGAGTTTCACATGAGAAGGGAACAACAAGCACTTTTAAAATGAAATACCCATTAGTAAAAAGGGTACACTTACATAAAGCAAATATGTACGGCTCTTTTTGTACAAGTCGATATAAGCAGGAGAAAAAAGCAGTAGGAGAGAAGACCAATATAAATTCAAAGCATCGCCTCCTTATTTACAAATTCACCAAGTCGGCCATTTCGGTGCTTTATAAAAATATTATTCACATTTGTTGTTGAAGTGTGTTAGATAAATCTGGGAGGAAATCCCAAAGATTCTGTACAGTTATACTGATACAATGATTTGAATACAGAAAATGAATGACTTTCTTTTATGAGGGACAATGGTATAGTGGTTTATACATTCGCCTAACAAGCGAAAGATTCCTGGTTTGATTTCCGGTAGGAGACGCAAATCCCTTCGGGGCTGTATCAGGAAGGGCATCCGGCGTAAAAATCTACCAAACCGAATATGTGGAGCTACCCGCTATGGCAACCCCTTGTGAATAAGGGAGTAGCTAAGAGTAGCTTTTTCTTCTTTTGTGCAATTAAAATGTCAAGAAACCGAAAAACGTGGCTAGAATAACAAACATGTTGAAGAATGTACAGTAGCCAACACAATAGTGGGAAAAAGAAGTTACATCGTTGATACTAAGGATAAAACTCAATATTAAAAAGACACTGTAGGGAGGGGGTGGGGGTGTACTACACTCACACACAAAAATTCCCATGAAACATCGCAGAAATAAGGATTCCCAGTTTGTGCTACTAAACTCGATAAAAAATATCTGATTAATTTTTCCCACACTGGACAGAAATTTGAGTATAATGTTGTCATAAATGAGATACAAAGGTGGAGGGCAGTAAAACACTCACTTTGGGAACCATGCAATGTAATATTTACTATACAATAGACTTTGTTGAAGCCTGTATGGTGTTTGAGGATAAAATATTGAAGGATTCGGTTCAGGACATGGCTACATGCCTTTGCACCTTGGCTTTGAGGAGGCAGTAAAAAACAAAAAACAAAAACCTAAACCCAGAAAATAATATAAAAAGGATCAGCCTAACCAGCAGTGTTTCCCCCTGGCATGCTTTGAACTGCCACGAACACAAGCCTGTTAAGGACTGAGACAAATAGCAGCAGGTAACACCAAGGCAAAATTAGTTTGAAACAAGACACAAGATATTAGTCTTCAGAGAGGAAAAAAATGCTTCCACATAGACGCAACACATTTTGGTACTCTAAAAGGATAACCAAGGTCTTAGGATGGGAAAAAACACGACTTAACAGAAGGGGAACTTCAGGTGCTTTTTCCTACCTTTCTGTCAACAAACAAGTCAATGACTCAGATCAAAAATGGGAGAGTGGGGATGCCTCGGATTCTCTTAAGTGCTCTTGAGAACATTTGAAACCATTTGTATCATCAGTCCTTCAATCTGTTCTTGATTCAAACACACATTTTGCCTGGGTCTGCAGTGTAATTTAGGGCAAAACAGGCATAAACCAAGGCGTGTGTTTTTCTTTCGACCACCATCATATTTTTGTTCATTTTTCTTGAAACCCAGATTTGGCAGTCGCTTCCATCGCTCAG
The DNA here is from genome assembly GCF_018398535.1 of Haplochromis burtoni. Lineage (NCBI taxonomy): Eukaryota > Metazoa > Chordata > Actinopteri > Cichliformes > Cichlidae > Haplochromis > Haplochromis burtoni. The sequence goes on from NW_024582399.1 coordinate 2,281,914, forward strand.
TATAAACAAGCTCAAACGCGCCATAAATATTTCACATTGATATTAAATGCTGTCTCTATTTCACTGAATTAGAGCTCGAAAAAGGACTACAAAATACTCCTTCATCAATTAATCATGACAGCATCAAAGCACTACTATAAATACTGTTTGAAGTCAGCGAAAAAACATGGAAACAAGGACATTCTTGAAGCTGGTCAAGTACCATGTAAAATGTGTTTTCCTTATGACCTCTTGGCCCCAGTTCTTTCCTTGTACTTTTGCTAAAGCTATTGCTTTCTGAAGTGGTAAACGGCTGGATAAACAAGTTGAATATTTCAGTAACGAAGAGTGGAAATCCTTTCTTTATACCCGCGACTTTGATCAAAGTGCTCCATGGGGAGGATAAACACATACAGCGTTACATGTGCATAGACTGAGACAAGCACACTTTCACACTCTTTTAAATACACAAAATAAATAACCTACGCAAGAACACAGCTTAGGCAGGGCTGGGCTCTGGCAGAGCAGAATGATGAAAGGTTGTTGAAACTATGACAAAGCAATATTTATGCTCCACAAATAATGAAAAATACCGTTGTTGTTAAAGGTTCAAGAACTACAAGTTTTTCTTCATATTCATTCAACTAAATAAAGGAGATATTGCAAAAGGACCTCTGAGAAAAACCAACATTACACAAGTTTTATCTTGAACTTCTAAGTTTGGCAAGCGTTGCAGTGTTTTCCCCTACCCACAGGTGTTGTGTATGGCTTGGTGGAAGAAATAACGGCTGTAATACAGTCCTTTCAGCAGCATTGACTGGCAAGTTGCCTACACAGGCATCAGTAGTCAGGGTTAGAACTATTTTCTTGAGATTTCTTGAGAGTGATGATATCACTCTGGGCTAAGAACAGATGTGAAGCCTTTATAGATTAGAGGCTTCGTTAAACAGTGGCTAGACTAATTAATTTAAAACTCAGTGGTGCTGAAAGTGCAAATTACATCAAACAAAACAAGAAATGACTTTCTTAGGTATGTTAAAAATTGGCACAGTTATTAATACTGGTAACAGTAGTTGACTGTCTGGTGATTCACCAAGAAACTAATGAAAACTATACTAACTTAATATTGGAAAACATAACATTATAGTTTTAACTGAAAAAAAAAGTCATATAGTATAGTACTAATTTCGTTTACCAGTTACCCTGTGCTGCATTAAAAAAAATTACATGTATTCAAAACAGAGCTTGCTTTATGAACTTGGTTTGGCCAGTTGTGGTTGTAGGTTAACATGCACTCATCATGGGCATGAATGTCGTGTTATTTTTCAGCTTAGAATTTTTTTTCTTTTACTTTTTACATTTTCAATGCATGCCAAGAAGAGCGGCCAAATATCCAGCCAGAATTATGCCAGATACTTTTTAAAACTTTAAAGCCCAATTTTTTGTTTTTAAAGCCATTAAATATGTATACTATACAGTCATTTCACCGTGGAAAAAAGACAGTTTCAAAGAATTCATTAGAAGCCCAAAATGATCATGATATTTGTGATGAGTGGATATAAACTTCTGACCACAACTGCATACATGGAGCAAAGGCCAAGTTCAGCTAGGTGACAAAGTCAAGCTCCACCACAGTCCCAGCGGATAAGCTAATGTCTCAGCTAGTACCCTTCTACACATCCTTATGACAGTTTTTTGGAAGCAGCCAACCCCACATCCAGCTAACTCTTCCTTTTCACATTTGTTGTTATTTCTGCTCTGTGAAATCTTAAACTTCATTTAGACTACTGTGGGAAATCTCAACATCCCAACTAACTACGTAATTGGAAAATCCTTGTATCCCTACACTGAGGTCTTCCACACCATCAAGCTGTTGTGGTATGCATTGGCCCGACATGTAGTTACATTTCTAGGGAAGTGCACAACAGGTTACTTAGAAGGTTGCGGCATAGGGTTAAAATGGGGTCTGGTTATGGTATAAGTTACGGCGTAGAGCTGAAACAGAAGTATAGTTTACGTGAAAGGAGTCTCCCTGCTTTGTGCTTTCTACATTAGCCCAGAATAGAACCATACCTCCAAACAGAAATTACTAAAACAACAGTCCTCTGACTACAGTAGTCCTGGTTGAAATATAAATAAAATATACACTTCAAGCTACTGTCAAGTTTTCTGTATTCAGCCACAATCTATGGCCACATATTCGTTGGCAAGATCAGAGATCTATGTTGCCACAAGGTGTAGTTACAATTCTATGGAGGTGCATGTGAGGCTTAAGCTAGCTTTAATGCTAAAGAATAAATTTAGCTTTAAAACATCTGACTTATTTGAAAGCATCATTTTTTCTTGCTCTTTAAAATACATTTTCTAGCAGACAAGGTTAGCTTATCGACTTCTGCCTTGTGAACAATTTGGGTAGGAACCACTGACATTTCTAGTAGCCAAAATGAAATTAGCTACCAATTAACAGTCTAATAAGAATATGGGTGGGGTCTGGAAAAAACATGATTCTGTAAAAAAAAAAAAGCAAAAAGCATCTAGATCAGATGTGGACAAAAATAATCAAGAATTATGTGGCCAAAAGTAGTCTAGAGTTGTACTTTTTCTCGGACCAAGCAATCGAGGATATAACAAACATCATGACCGAGACAAGCTCCAGTTCCAGTTACTAAAATGATAAATCCTCACATTCTTGATTTTGATCAACTCAAAGAAAGTAACGTTAGCTAAGGACACCCTAAATCTATAAAACCCTTCCAGAGATTTGGTGCCATTTGGTGCAGTTTGGGGCTTTTAATGATCTTTTGATTTGAGCTTGGTTTGTTTTATACTTAACATAGGGAAAAAAGCCTTGATAGAGTCGATCGTTGGTTAGTACTGAAGATCTTTAGCTTTCGACTCCATTAACACTGACTTTTACCCCCCAGTGGGATCATCTGTAGCTTGCTAAAATATGAACATACACGCACACACTAATCCCAATCACACTAACATAAAGACAGATAGACATATAAAGTAGTCTGTTGAACTGTGCTCTGCTGGTGCTGTCTTGTTCCTTCCTTGAGGTCTTCATTAGTCAGTTTATATAAACTTTCATGAACTTTTCCTCCCCTTTCTGTAGTTTTTTTTCTCTCTTTGAACACCATTTTGAGTTCAGCTGCTTTACTGGAGTACTCTACAGCTCATAGCAGGTTTTCTCATCCGAGTTAGCTTCACGATCTGAATGGGAAAACCAGTGTATAAAAATCTTTTCAGCACTGAAACCCGTGATTATAAAAGTGTTTACAGTGTGGTTTCCCTTTTACCATTTGCCCTGGGAAAGCTGTTTTAGTCAGCTTCTCCAAACAGACAGCAGCCAAGCAAAACCAACAGAACAGCAGTTGCCCTGCAGCTTCTCGAGCAATTTAAAAAGTCCATGGTTGAACTACAAATGTGAAAGAAAAGATCACTGTAGTTTTGTCCATCACAGTATCACAGTTACAGTAGAAGGATGAGATGAGATTCACATATTTCATATAAAAGAACACACGGTGGGTATAATCCTATAGGCAAAATCACTGAATATGATTGATGAGTGCTCCATCTTTTGTTGTCCACTCTATATTGTCTTTTCTTCTTCCATATTTTGCTTTTGTTGCCTGGCTACCTCACTCTAATGTCATTCAGAAAACCAGGCATCTTGACATCTAACAGACTGTATTTGTTCTATGTGATTGTGTCTTTCAGAAACCCTTTGCAGAATATTGTTCCTCCTCAGAACTTTATAATAGAAAGCAAAAAGATTAGTAAAACTTCTTGTTCCTCTCACAAATCTGAAACCCAAGTGGCTGGCAGTGAGTTCAGGTACCCCCAGATACAGTCCGTCCACTGCTGTGTGATAATTAAGCATCTGTTCTTTACTGAAAACTACCATAACCTTGACATTCTGAATGACATGGAGCACAGTCTCTATCTACAGAACAGAGATGGACGAGATTGTCTATAGTGACAGTTCAGGGGTCTGAGTTGCTTCTGCTTGGTTCGGTCCACCTCCTCCAGATGTTGCTACAATCTACAGCAGATGGCCTGTTATCTGGGCAGGGCTGAGAGCAGCCTTGGTTGGTGCTACTCTCTCTTTGTGTAGGACCGTGGAACTGGAGAGGATGTTGGGCTTGTTGGAGGCTAGAGGAAGATTGGGGAACGTTTGTTAAATGGAATAATCTAGACCACAGTGTTTCGCTGCCGGTAAGGTGGAGGTGGCAAGATGGTTCCAGCTTTCAGGGAAAACTCAGACATGTATTCAGGGTTTTCAGCTACTGCCGGCCGTATGTGTCCATTCTGCTTATAGAAGAGCTTGGCGTTGGTGGAACCTCCCTGGGCACCATCTGAGGCTGCCTGGTTAGATGATTTGGGAGGCAAGCTGTGCTGCCAGTATTCTGGATTGTCAAAGGTCACCTTCAGCTTCTTCCCGCTGGCTTTACCTGATGTTTGCCCTCCATGCTTCAGCAAACTGGCAGGGTGTGTGGTGGCGTAGCTCTGGTAGGCTGGCAGGCTGCCATGCCCAATGGTGGCTGAAGTGGACAGTGACTGGCTCACCTGAGCCTGAGCAGTAGTTCCTGCTTGACTCTGAGCAACAGAGCCGCCACCTGGATTGCCAGGTTGCCCTGCAGGTTTGACGGTGTGGTGGGCATGGAGGATGTGAGTCGGTGGACCATGATGGCAAGGAATACCAGATGGAGATGGTTGGGCTGTGGGGAGGGGGTAGTGGGGCAGGCTAGTCTGGATGGTAAGCGGGAGATGGGAGCCTGAGGTTGTGGCTGAGATAGAAGAAGGAGGTTGGGTGGGTAGGGGCAGACCATTTCTCCTCAGGGCTTCCAGGCCCAGCTCAGCGGGGGTATGGAAGGTGTTGAGGTAGAGGGGCTCATTGATGTACTCGTCCTCTCCTTTGGGCTGACTGTTGGGTGTGCTGTGGTAGCCTGGGTTATCCAGGGCGTGGATCTCGCCGTTTTTACGTCGCGTGACAAACGGGTTCTCCTCAATGGGATTCAGATATTCTGTACCACAGAAAATGAATGAGAAGGAGAGTGAATTAGAAGAAGAGAAAAACAGTTCAGACAGCAATAACAAAAAATCTGGAGAAATTAAATCAAGAGGTGAGAAAACAAAGGAAATAGAGAATGAAATGGAGTAAAAGAAAGAGATCACTCGGTAATGAGGAGAGAAGATGGAGATGATAATGGCGTTAATGGCAGGCACTCAGGACAAGACGGGCATCTTGCCAGCAGTTCTTTGGCACTGGAAACTCCATCTGCCGGGGTTGAAAATGCCAACAAATGACCCCTCTTCACTGCTTCCAAGCGCTATAATAGTGGGGTGAGAAACCTATTGATTTTGCCCACTTTTCCGCTCCTTGACATTGCATCAGATGCATTTTGCTGCAGGCTTTGTTATATTTTGAGCTGCTCAAAAAAAAAAAAAAAAATCAAAGACGGTAGTGCAAGAGCAGGGCTGATGGACTGAATTATGATCAAAGGCAAAACATGACTCTGTAGTAGTAGCTGACATACACCGCCGTCGAAGGAAACTCAGTAGGAATTTTAATCAATGGAATGAGATGAAATGAACAGGAAAACTGACAGGCCGACTATCGTACAAAGGATCGTATTTACTCTGTGAATGAGCAAAGAGATGACAAGACAGAGAGAAAGGTGCACATATATTATGTACTTGTTTATAATTTTAATTATGTTTCTGTTTGTGGAGCTGCATAGATGATTGTAGCGTAATCAATCTTTAACTTCCTCTACACAGTTTTGTTTTTTAGATTAGTAAGAAATTATTTTAATTAGGTAAGGTTATTTTAAAGTTTAATATTATCTACTATGTGCTGTGGATTAAATACAGCTCCTAAAATGCATTTATGCATCATTACTATTAAATGCCCTGCAGGACTGCAGAATTCCTACCTGAACTTATTTTTAGCTTCTTTAGAGCAATTCTGCTTCTAATGTATACTCTGGAAAATTAAACTGGATTAACTATCTTCTAAATGATTCAAGTGGCCACAACAGTCTCATAAGGCTTTACTATGAGTACCTGAGGAGCTCTTGTCCTTCATTGCCGTCATGTATCCGTCCTCATCAGTGTCCCCTCTCAATGCTCTCTCCCCCAGAAAGATGGTTGGATCAGCACTGTACCTCTGACCCCCACTGTCTTCCCCTCCAGCCTGGCTCAGGCTCTTCTTATGCAGGCTTCCATTACAACGCTGGTCCTCCAGGACTGGGCTCGGGCCACCTGTGGCATCCTGGTTCACACAAGCTTGTGTGCCTGCCAAGGGTCCTTCTGCAGCATTTGGACCACCATCTCGATAGCCAAATTGATTCTGCAGTAAAGAGAGGCAGGGATTGGGGTTAAGATAAGAAAAACTGAGTATAGCATGAGTTCAAGAGGGGCCATGAAGTCCAAGTCGGAGCAAATAAGTGCATGACACAGCTGATTCTCTGCTAAAGAAGTGCAAGTAAGGCTATTTTGCCCTGCTTGATTGTTAAATCATGAATTAACTGTGATTAACCACATGTTTTTGTAAAGTTACATTCAATTTCAAAAGCCACAACCAAGCCTGCTTACTACCAGACCTACTGAATCAAAAACTCACTTAACAAGAACCTGTATGGCAAAGTGAAGTAGGCCAAAGTATCTCAAATATCAATTCATCATGCTAAGATTTAACAAACTGACATCTATCTGTCTTGAAATTGTTATAAAAAACATTTCTGAGGCTTTGGTAAACCACTGTGAGAGCCATTATTAGGGGTGGGTATAAAAAAATCAATTTTCCGTTTCAAATTGATTTTACTTTGAATAATGTGATATTGATTCTTAAAAATTCTGAATCAATTTTTAAATGTGAATGTATTTTGCCAGAAATGCCAGAATCTCAGCTCAGGCTCACAAAACTATTTCAAAAACTGCCAAAGAGTTAAAACACTAAACGATTAAAAAGCAGGTGAACGGATTCCACAGAAAGATGTTAACACCTCTGTAACTTTGCTCTGCTTCACTTCAGCAGCAGCAGGTAATACGTTCATAGGTTGATTCATGGTTTGCTTCAGTTTTTGTTCTACTGCAGAATCTGCTATAAAAAGCCAGGGCAGGAAAATCTCCTTCATGTTTTTCTGCGTTTTATCCTCAGTTACTTTGACACATAGGCATCTGCTGTGATGCTTAAACCTCTGATGAAGTCTCAAGTGTCAGCTTTGTTTTTATACATAGACATACAAAATATGGATATGTACTGATAAATGATCAGAATTAAAATATTTCTGACTGTCTGAGTCAAAATTGAATCAAATCGAATCAGGACCTTGTGAATCGGAATTGAATCGGTTATAGAACTTTCCCAGGAGTGAATGGCCTACCAAAAGTGGACTGAACAAGATCTAAAGAACTGCAGTCAAAGTTTGTGATTCAACAATAAGACAGAGACTGGGCAAAAATGGCATCCAAGGGAGAGTTCAAGGAGAAAACCTCTGCTGACCAAAAACAAAAACACAAAGTCTCACATTGACCAGAAAACATCTTGATGATGCCCCACAATTTTGGAAAATATTCTGTGGACTGATGAAACAACATCTGAACTTTGTGGAAGGTTTGAGTTCCACTACATCTGCATAAAACTAACACAGCACTTCATAAAAAGAACATCATACCGTACAATATAGTGGCAGTTTGCTGCTTCAGTTCAATTACTTGCTGTAATTGACGGAACCATGAATTCTGCTCTCTGCCAGAAATTCTGATTAAGATACTTTCTGAATTAACTTAGCTGTAAATATCTTTGGTCTGAGGTACTCTGGGTACTGTCTAACTCTTTGATGATATAATATCTATGGCAAATAAGCTAATAACAACAAAGTTTAAGCTAGCGTACACAACTTTTGTTCCAACTGCGGCAGAGCAGTGAGGCTTTAACCCATGCTGCTGCCTTTTGAAGTAAAATTCTCAGACAAAGTTCTGCTGGTGTAGTCATCAGCCACCAGGGACTGTGAGGGGCAGCCAGGCAAAGCTATGATACAAACACCTGAACCTTAAAAAAAAAAAAAGGCCCACCAGAGTATACAAAACATGACAAATGAAGCAAAGGGCTTCTTGTGGAGCTGTGTTGGCTTGCTGCAGGCTATTTAATCCAGGCCAACTTCTCTGCACTCTTGCCAGCTGCTAGCGCTACAGCAGCAATTACGGGAAGCAGATCTACAAAACACAACAGAAAAGAGGGAAATGTCCCGGGGTTATATTCGTCCACCTACTCCTACGGTTTTCCCTCTACTGCAATCAACATCCTCCTCCTCCAAACTTCTCTGTTCATCCCTTCTTCAAAGCAAGTCATTATCGGCTCGTCTTTTCAAGTGTGAGCGAGTGAGAGCAAATCAGCACAGATAAGATAACCGTCTGTATCGGACTGTGTCTGAGGCGGCACAACCTGAATAACTAACTTCCTTCGGCAAAGTCAGCTCACTGATGGATTTATACACCCTTCCCTGCTTGGGCACGCGGCAGCTTCTGATTGTAAAATCAAAAGATCTTCAATTGCCAATCTGGTTGTTGACCTTAAACAAGTAGGACTTTGACTCGATTATCATGTGTGGGTTTTTTTGGCGTATGTGAGCGGCTGTCAGGGAACAAAGAGCCACTGGCAAATGGATAGGTCGTGGGGCTAAAGTTGTATAAGATGGGGAGCCATGGGCTGGCCAGCAGCGCATGGTGCATGCTGCAAAGCTAGCAGCCCAGCCTGTGCTCATTGTCTATTTGTAAACGACTCCAGCATTTTAAGATAGCGGCTTGTTATTTGCCTATGGCGCTCTGAGTAATGAAACCTGGGGCCTGGGGAGCTACTGCATAAAGAGTCCAGGTTTAAGACACACACACTGTGATGGAAATGATGGAGGCAGGTTATTAGTAGAGGGAAATCATCAGTGTATTGCAGGTTCTTAACCACCTTGAGCATTTATATACTGTAGGACAGTAAAAGAGAAGAGGCACGTACACAAAATTAAAGATGTTTTTTGCTGGAGATCATCTATGACGCTTAACAACTTTGGAGTGTTTGGCACACAAATGCTTCCAAAATGCAGTATAACACAGTGTTCGTCAGTGGTCTTACCCTGTTGGGGTCAACACGAGGCCTGGTCGTGCATGACTGAGTGGCCATGTTGAAACCTCGAGGCACCAGATACTCCTCGGCATCCATCAAGTCATCAAGGTCCTCTTCGTCCAGCAGGCTCTGGAAGAACTTGCTGTCATTGGGACTGGGAAGCTTCATACGGTCGTCTCCCTGAGTTATACACGTGTAACAGTTTTAATTGCCGAGCACCAAATTAATTCCAGCAGCATACAGATTGCAGCGAGAGATGCATCAGATAATACTTTTGTGTCTGCACGATATGTAAATGTTTGCAGAGAAAAGAAACAAAGGAAAGTTTTTATCAAAGGACACACCTGAATCACCAGATATCGCTGTGGGTCACGGGCCATTCTGCAGAACTCGGCGGCCAGCTCTTTGAACTTCGGCCTGCTGTCTGCATCAATCATCCAGCCTGGGGAAGAGAAAGAGGGCAAAGGAAGAATGCCGTGGAGTTAGAAAAAGAAGCAGAGAAATATACAGAGAGAAGTTTATTAATTGTCTACAATTCCTTAACCTTTATCCCAGCTGTCTCCTTTTTCTTTGCTCATTTTTCAGAAGGACTACTCTTGAGCCTCTTACTGCATTTGCAGCTTCCTGTCAGCACTGTGTATTACTCTAAGAGGGGGATAGTTGCTAAAGAAATAGGAACAACAAATCAGGAACAGTCTGATAGTTAATGAGTTGTTCTTTAGTACTTCCCTAATAACTCTTGACCCAGGGCTATTAAATACTTAAGAGCCAGCTGCTAAACACACTATTAGTGAATCATAAGGTAATGATTAGCTCATAATCATCCGTAAATCCGGAAAGGTCCATTTTTTTTCATATGTAGAGTTCATTCTCAATAAATCAAACACAGCAGAACAAAACACTAATTGCTTCTTTATTGCTGCTTAGTCATTCTTTTTTATTACCTCAAGTAATTAAGTATATCACTCAGCAGTTACTCACTAGTTACAAAGTAGTTGCTCATAACTTCAGAACTACTTTACCTGTTGTTTCTTTATCTGCTCAGTTGATGTATCATTATAGTTCCTCAGCAGTTTCCCTTTGCTTTGTCATCCTTAGCAGTCATTCCTCCACACTCCATTGTAAACACATACTTGCTCAGTAGTTACTCAGTAATTAATCAGTAGTTATGTAGCCATTCATCATGACTTTAGGACTACGTTGCTATTACATTCCCCTTCTTCTTTTTCTTTTGGCTGGTCCATTTATGTGTAGGAACAGCAGATAATCTGCCCACATCCTACCCAACCTTTATCAACCTCTTCTGGCACACCAACCCTCTGCATGTCCTCCTTCGCTACATCCACGAACCTCCTCTGTGGTACCCCCCCACCTTCCTCCATCTCCATATTCTACACCCTTTGTCCAATAAAAACTATCTCAGCCTTGCCTCTCTAACGTTATCTTTGAACCCTGAGCTGTCCTTCTGATGTACTCATTTATAACGAATACCATTCTGGTCACTCCCAGTAAAAATCTTAGCATTTTCCACCCTTCCACCGCTCTGACTCCTGTCTTTTTATTAGTGCTACCCTCTCCTGTATGATTTATCATTAGAGGTCCTCAATAATTTCTCAATGCTTCAGGATTACGTCACACTTGCCAATAACGTCTTTATCCCCAGTGTAAAAGCATATTTACTCAGTAGTTCCTGTTCCCCACTTTTGAATCTCTTATTGCAAAGTGTTACTCAAACCAAAATAATATTTGACAAACAGCTGGCATATCACAGAATACAGCCAGGGGTGCAGTGATGTGTCTCTAAATACCGGAGGACACTGATGATGCATGAGCATGGCAGGGTTGCGACTGGTTTCTAAGGTAACCACGGTGGTTTTCATACATTAGCCATGATCAAATGCTAGACAGGCTTTATGAATAGATCATAAATCTCCATCTCAGCCTGCCCGACCATCTTCATCAGCCGCTGCTCTCCCTATACGTGTCTTCTTCCCTCTGTTCCATTACTTTCCTACAGGATGGTTGTCCTCTCTCTCCCCAGTTATTCTTTTTAATTTGGTAGAATCAAATTATACTGACATCCATGCAATAATATTAATAACCAACTGTCAGGGTATGAGTGTCTTTCATTGTGTTGTTTGAATGCAACCGGCATCTACCGACAGCGATTAGGGTGGAATGTTTCCTTGCGTGTTATTCAGTGCACGACTTGATATTGTGAATCAATCAAAAACGCTTTAAACATCAATATGAGAGCTGTGAGTATTTAATTTGTCTTTATTAGTTCTCTTGCATGAAATACCATTTAATAATAATAATTGAATTTCAGCTAGATCGCACTAAATGTGAATATTCTGTTTCTTCAGTTGGATAAAAACAAAAAAAGTGTCATTTTGGTGCAATCCAACAGCTCCATGAATACACTTCAGTAAGAAATGGTAAAAGGGGACATTTCCAGCTATCACTTTATACTGGATAATGTAGTGTTTTGTTAAACTTTTATCTGTGCGCGGTTTATCTAAGAGAAAGCACTCAATGAAAGCTGTACCACTGTTTACCTTCAACCTTCATTTATTTCAGGAATGCTGAATGAGCAACAGTGCCGTTCACTTTGACTTAATTCTACTGCTTTGCTCAAGGGCAACTCAGAGGTTGTAATAAAAAAAGTTTTTTTTATTTTACTTTGTAAACCACATTTCTCTCCTTCAGGCTACTGCAGCAGTAAACACAGCAAACCCCTGAAGGTAAAATGCCAGGTGGTGTATTAGCTCGGATTAGATCGTAAGCAAGGAGAGCTGCTGATTTCACTGTCGACATCTCCATAACACACTCTGCAGCATCGATGGCTAAAGTGAGGTGTCTCCAGCAGTCCAGTAGGGGGTTTATTGTATGTTATTGTTTGCTTTTTCATGTATTTATGTTACAAAAAACTTGCATATACCTTGCTATACTCTAACGGCATTTATCGAATTAAAAATCTGCAGTCTTATGTGCATTTCTTACATTCTGGGCACCACTTTTAATCTAGCTCCTCTTAAATAAAGCCTGACCCTTTCAGCTGTCACTTCGCCTGTTTGACTTTGTTCAAATTTCCACTTGTAACGCCCCACGCAGGCACATTACCTAAATGAGGTGTAATTACTCCAGCGATCAAACTCTATTTCATTTTTATTGGGGTGGTGCAGAAGCGGTGGGGCACGCAGTGTGACGGCCCATGAGATCACAAACAAACGGCTCGCAGTCAACATGCAATTAGAATTAATGTGGCCGATTGCTGAGCCTGCTTCCGGCTTCTGACTGGGCAGTGTGACTCTCCCGCTACTTGGACTCTGTGCCTGACCTGTTTGGGTTATTTTTGATCACGACGCTCACTGTTAGTTTTTGCTAATTGGTGGGTAAAAAATAGTCCGTTTCTGAAGATTTTAAACCTGCTGGGATGTTAAGCAGTAATATAAAATTACTAATTAACTCATTCACTGCCAGCCATTGGCAGTGAATGAGTTAAACCCATTGACTCATGCACTGCAATTGACGGCTATAGACGTCAATGGCAGTGAATGAGTTAAAAGGTAATGCCAAAAAACAAGAAGACAAGGAGCCCTGCCCCTGATTAAGTGTGGGATCACATAAAGTCAGAATCACTTATTCTATGATTTTTCCTCCATGGTGTTAAAACAGCCACTCACTAATGTAAACTACATTAATAAGGGTGAAATATAGTGAGTAGGATAAGTGGAACGACATTTGTGTCAGCTGCACAATGACTATGAGTGACAAACACACCACGCACAACCAAGAATAAAAAAGTGCTTGTTGTTACTACAAATCACGGAATTTAAAAGATAGTTCTACAGCATCCGGTCACTACTTGGGTGAAATATGATAGTATTGCTTTAACTGTTCAGGAATCACAGCTCTTTTTACACACAGGTCCTCTTTTTCTGAGGTTCAAATGTAATCAGACATACAATCTTAAATATAGGGACTGTTTTTAATATGTGAATGAAAATCTGCTGCAGTCAGTGGCTGCATGAAGTCTAGAATCCATGGATATCAGCAAATCCTGTTTCCTCCCTAGAGATGCTCTGCTAGGCCTTTACTGCAGCCTTCAGCTGCTGCTTGTTTGTGGGTCTCTCTGCCTTCAGGTTTGCATTTAATAACTGAGAAGTATGCTCTTTTGGGTTATGATCAGGTCACTGACTTGGCCATTGTGGAATATCCCATTCTTTGCCTTGAGAAACTATTGTTTACCTCAGCTGTCAATATGCCAAGTGAGAAGTGTCCACATCTATTTGCTCTGGAGGAGGCTTAAAACTTTGAGAAAGTCAGCAAAGCTTACTTTGACAGTAATACTGAGGTGAGTTGTTGAGTATATCCTAAACTTTTCCATCAGTAAGTGCTGCTGTTTTTGCCGCTGTTAGCAGGAGTTAGCCTCTGTTAGCTGGTGTATGTCAAACTTTCTTTGAAGTGGATCTAACATTGTTGGACTCTGATACTTAGCAAATCGACTCATTCGATATGAGGATGTGAGAGGGTCAAAAGTCTAATCTGCTGACAATAAGTATCGGTGACAATACCAGGGATAAATAATAATGTTTTCATGTGCTAGAGCCCTGATGTCAGCTCAGGAAACGAGGTTCGTGGTGAGGAGGAAGAAGATGAGGTGGAGATGACGAGGAGAGAGCAGTGGTGGTGCAGCAGAAACACATAATTAGAAAGCATTGATAAAAATGTTACACGATTATATCTAGTTTGAAAGAGCTATTTGTGATCTTTAAATTAAAAGTAAAATTATAAGGTGGTTCTCTAATTTGTCATGTAATTATGAGGGAACAGCACTTTCCTGACCACGAAACTGCTTGTCATTCAGTTGTCCAGTTACTTATGGACAGGGATGGGCAGTAACGTGTTAAAAGTAGTGTGTTACTGTAATCCGATTACTTTTTCAAGTAACAAGTAAAGTAAGGGATTACTATTTGGAAAAATCATCTTTCTACATCCTAAATATTAAACTTCAAATCTGAGCAAGCACCTAGCACGCTGCCACAGGAATGTGGAATTCACAGATTTTATATGATTGATTATGAAAAAAAAAGAATTGGGCTGAAAGGTCTATTGCTTTATATGGTTTTATGTATCATGTTTTTAAAAAGTAACTAAGTAGTAAGGTAACTAATTACTTTTGAAAATAAGTAACCAGTAAAGTAACGGGATTACTTTATTGGAAAAGTAATCTGCAATTAGTAACTAATTACTATTTTCAATTAACTTGACCAACACCGGTTATGGAACTTGTGAGACAATGTATAAAAATGAATGTAATTCCTAAACAGTTAAAGCAACACTTTTGTTTAATCCTGTGAACTGTAGCTTAAATTCAGTAGTTCGATCATATGTTGATGGTGTACAGAGGCAAAACTACAGAAATGTAACTGACAAAGGGTGCTCATACTACAGCTGACTTCAAACTCATCAGCTTTGAAAGCATTCTCCCTTTACTTTTAGCATTCAAAGCTTCTGTGGTGTACTGTGTATCAGACATCTACCCTAATAAATCAGGTGTAGATAAGCATTTTTGCTGCTTGTTAAGCTGAATGAACCTCTCTGACCTCAGCATTTACAACATTAGTGTCCAGACACGTCCAGACAAATTAGCATAGCACATAAAAATTACATTTCTCCACCAGGAGGAAAGAGAGGATAAGTTGGCATTATTAGGCTAAATGGCTGCAGGGCTTTCATGGTTTGCTTCTGTGCTGTCAAAAGCCATTGGCAACTATTAGATATTATGACATTTTGGTTGGATTAACATTTTTGTCATGGGAATATGTTTTGATATCAAGCTCTAAGCTGGATCACATTATTCTCTTTCAACACATTTGCCATTTTAAGCTTTTGCAGAGTGAATTACAATGAGTGGAACAGTAGACTAAGCTTAAATTCACTGCGCTACAAGCAGCCATAAGAATGTATTCAGATACAACACTGGTACAAAAGATTAGATAATTAAAAATAACTGAGAATCACAAGTAAAGAGGGAAAACAAGAAAGTCAGTGGGGAGGAGTGGAAGTGAGGTCATTTTTGGGGAGATTTTCAGACAACAGAAGACTGAGTGACAGAAAAGTCACTCCGACATACTTGAGTTCAGACAGGGCGGCGTGAATACCAGACTGGTGCGTGGATGGACAGCCAACTAGCCAATGGCTGGCACAGCTCAGAGCATGGTTTGGCATACAAGTCTGGACAGTTTCCTGGAAATATGGGAGGGAGGGTCCCTCCACAGCCATGGACACCAGCAACAGGGTACAGAATACAGCCAGGGGAACGATTGCAAGATGGGAAAGACATGGGAGAATTTGGGGAGGATGGGAGAAGGCGGATTTTTGGATGAGCTGTACTGGCTTGAGGGAGCGTTTGGGGAGATGTGGTTGTCCAGATGGAGGATGACACCAACAAGGATGGGGCATTATCCCCAGTGAGGGCTGGGCTGTATGCTGCAGACCATAAACCAGCATCTCATCACAGTTTCATGACAACAGCTCATCTACTTTCCTTCTTTCCATATACCAGCTTTTCTTCTAGCCTTGAAATGAAGCCCCAGAGCCCAACTAACATCTCACCAGATGAATATTTAACATCTGAGCCTTATTATTAAACTACAACTCATGCGTGACACTTTAAGCCGAATTACAGTAGTGAATAAACATGGCATAAAAATAAATTTGATCATGTTCTCCACGAGGCGTGCTTTATTGGAGTGCTACTCTATAACATTGTTTCATGCTGCTATGTGTTGCTTAGACAGCAACAATATTTGAATGACTGCTATAAGGAATTTGCTAAAACTTATATACTAATATATAATATGGATCTAGAGTTTTGTAACACCAAGCAGCAAACTTTGGGGCCGAGGCAGTAGCTCCTCTAGTGACTACTTGAGGAAGGCTCCAAAAACAGTACAGAGCCCATAGACTTTAGAGCAGAAATAAACAGGTTTACATGCTGGTACAAAAATGCATTTGGTCTCTAAAGCTCCCTTCATTTCATTTATGACATCTTTACAATAGGTGCCATTTCATATAACTCAACCATTTCTATTAAGGTTTAAAAATCCGCTTTTTGTAGAGGTGAGACTACTTTGATTGTGGATGATCTTGTTTGGCATTCATTAGATTAATAGCAGCATACTGAGACATACTCCAGTAGTACAGTTTCACATCTGTTTTCAGCCTGACAAAATTTGCACATTACTCAGTATCACACAATGGCCAAGTTTGCTAGCTTATTAGCTTCATATGCTATAAATACCAAAAGCTTCAAAACAGCAGTCATATTAGAGTAAAAATAAGACAGCAGTCTTCTTGGAAATGGAAAATAATCAATGTTGAATCAGTGACATTTATTCTGTTTTGCATTTGTTGATTGATTGCAAGGAGTTACTGTAACCACTTTTGACCACATTGCACAGCTCTCCTGGTGGGAGGCAACCTGACTCCAAATAGCTAGGGTTTAAACATAATTACCATCTAATTTATAAACACGGATAGCTTTCCAACAGGTTGCAATAAATCTGAGTCATTCTACACTCGTCTCTTTGTAGTAGGAGAATCGACCGAGCTGTTTGCCCGCTGGTTGTATTCTGGTTAAATTCCAATATAAAAGCTAGGACCTATGCCATTTAACAGTAAAATGGCTGTTTAGCAAACACGTCACTGTTTGCAGAGGACTTATTTATTTCAAACGTATTAATTTCAGGCTGGATTCTAAATTTGTTTGTAGTTAATGTGAATTTCTGAGTACATAGATGGCAAAAGTGAAGCAGATAGCAACAGATCACAGTTAATTGACATACAGTGGGGCAAAAAAGTATTTAGTCAGCCACTGATTGTGCAAGTTCCCCCACGTAAAATGATGACAGAGGTCAGTAATTTGCACCAGAGGTACACTTCAACTGTGAGAGACAGAATGTGAAAAAAAAATCCATGAATCCACATGGTA
>NW_024582399.1:2300204-2304872 GCF_018398535.1 Haplochromis burtoni
CAGAGATTTTCCTTGTTTGAGGTGACCAAATACTTATTTTCCACCCTGATTTACGAATAAATTCTTTACAAATCCTACCATGTGAATTCAAGGATTTTTTTTTCACATTCTGTCTCTCACAGTTGAAGTGTACCTCTGGTGCAAATTACTGACGTCTGTCATCATTTTAAGTGGGGGAACTTGCACAATCGGTGGCTGACTAAATACTTTTTTGCCCCACTGTATTATCCCAGACTGCATGCAGTTGCAAACTTGACCCCATTCTGCCAGTCTTAACGCACCAAAGTCAACTCAGAGATGACCACCAACTGGGAGTGATCATAGATCTGGTCTCAATTTTTGAAAGCAAGCTTTTCAAAGGAAACAAGAGTGCAAGTTCATTGCACACAGTTGCAGTAAAATTGGTCATTCCATGGTCTCCATCCACTGTTTTCCCTGATATTACTGTAGCATATCCAGTAACTGATATCATGGAGGGTTACATCTTTTATATGCTGTCTCTAGAGGATACCTACCATGATATGTGTCCAAATCCCAATAAGATCCATAGAATGATTAAGCCATCACATATAACTTTTAATATATCTGACGCTCTTCTATCAGGAGGATCTATGTGTTAATTTCAATTCATTCTGTTCACATGTCAAATTAATCTACAAGCCTAACTTGTAGAGCGGAGAAAGCATGGTTAAATAAACTCTTTATATCTAAAAATAAAAAGTTGTGGGTTTCTGATCAGTTATGAGCTATTTTTCTAGTTTAGTAACTTCATGCTAGTTTCCAAAGAACTTGCAGCTCTCGAGAGCCAAGCAAATTTAACGCTGTTGTGTGTTTACGTGTTAATTAGTAAATATTACAGGTTCTGCTGTTATGTCATTGTCATTGCTTTTAGCTTCAGACAGTTTTATTGTAAGCTGGTGGCCTGTTGACACCAGATACATATTAAGAAAATGAAAAGCAGGGAAGCCATGTTTATTGGCAAAGCAGCAATAAACTTAAACGAAATTTTAAATGCGTAAATAGACTTTCACATGTGGTTATTATTTATAGATATGTTTATCAGAAGCAAGCTTATCTATGCCATTCCTTTTCACATGTAAAATTATACCCCGCTCATCACTTTGCTTCAGACACAGGAAGAAGTCTGACATGTGTGTGTGCGTGTGTTGGTGTGTTCTTACATTTGACCATGACCATGTAGACGTCTATGGTGCAAATTGGCGGCTGGGGCAGGCGCTCGCCTTTTTCCAGGATGTCTGGGATTTCTCGCGTGGGGATCCCATCGTAAGGCTTGCCTCCAAATGTCATCAGCTCCCAGATGGTCACTCCTGGAGTGTGTTGTGCGGAAGAGGAGCAGAAAAACAAAAATATTAATAAGATAGACGGAGAAAGATGGGAAAGGTGAGGCAGAGGGACCCAGAGAACGACAGGAGACAGGGAGCGGGTGAAAATGCAAATGCAGATACACTAAACAGGATTTGAGGTCGCTGGAGCACGAGGAACATTGACGCCTACACGAAATACACTCACCGTAGCTCCACACGTCACTCTGATGTGTGAACTTCCTGTAGTGGATGCACTCCAGAGCCATCCACTTAATGGGCATCTGAGGAGAGACATTAAAAATAAAACAACTAAAATCTGAACTATTAGCTTCTCATTCATCTGATCCATTTATACCTGAATTGCAGACAACTTTCCATTATGCTGGTTTGCTCAAAAGCAGCCATTTCTTTTACTCCAGCATTCAAAAGCTATTGGGCAATCGACAGTGCCTTCAACCATAGTTTTGCTTTGCTCAATATTACTCAAGTATTGTGATTGATTGGACTCAGAAATCATCAATAGCGAGTGCGCTTTTTAAGATGCTAAATGAGATTCTATCAGCCATTTGTCTCACTTTATCCGAGCAGCCTAAAGAGAGCGGGAAGGGGTGCGAAACAGTAATAACAGCAGATCTCTCGACATTCCCGACAAGGACGACGGCAGACGTCGCGCCAAATCCCAACCACTGTGTGATTTCCATATTGACTGGATTTTCAGCATGTCTACTGAGCAAGGCAATTATGTGTCCTTTTGCATGTGAGGTCATTTAAAATCCAGCCCCTCCCTTCGTTTGGTAGCCTGACAGACAGACATACACACACACACACACACACACACAATCATTCTTTGGGGAAATGAGCAGGAAGGGAGGAAATGAAACTGCTTCAGGTTGGAAATGTGGTATGGCACCTCCACTTTCATCTCTGTTGATTTATCTCCCACGGCACATCTATTTTTATGGCATACGTGTAGATGTGCTGACAACAGCCCCCACCCTTCTTTCTTTTTCTTTTTTCTTCCAGGCATCAGTGAATACCAACATGGAGCCAATCACTCAGAATGGCTGAATCAAACTCGCCTGGTTTATGAAAATACTGCCCCCCCACCCCACAACCACACTCCCACTCCCACCACCCTTTTCGTGTCCAGAGATAACTGCTCCAACTCAAGATGCAGTGGCTACCTACGGGCCTCCAACTGAATGGGTGTAGCGATGAATGAGCCAATTTAATAAAGGGAGTTGATCAGGACATTTGCATAGGAAGTCTCGAGTGGGGTGGGGAAAAAGAGAAGGCGATTCTAATTAATGCAGACTGGTTCCCCAAACAAAACAAACTGATTGGGAGCTGCGGCTACGTTATTTGTTTGCATGAAGTGCTTCTAAATTATATTGTGCTAAAGTTCACCACTGTTTTTTCTGACCAAATGTGCTCAACATAACACATTCCTTGGGGTTTTTGTTCTACGTCCATGCTACTTCAGGTGCTCATGAACCAAAAAGCGTTAATTTTTCTAAATTTGAAACTGTAATCACAGTGCTTTTGTTTTGTTTTGCTCTTGTAAAGATAACTACTTGCGTCTAAATGACTGAAATATGAAAACGACAGCCTTTCTTCTTATTTTTCTCCCTTTTTTGGGTTGATAAACAGCAAAATTAAGCTTGGCAATTAATATCTGGCCAGATGGAGCCAACACGGTGCTGTAACCCCGCTGACGTTCCTCCTTATCTCCATCGTTACCTCTGCTGTGATTAAACAAAGCCACACTTATGATTTTGTTGTTCTCATTTACACGTGTGTCTGTTTTTGTTCCGCTGAACGGGCACAAAACAGTGATTTGATCGCGGAGTACGGATACTACCTGCTAAGTGACGTGAAAAGTAATTCTCCGCTATTGCTCTGACGCCGATAAGATCGTTATTTGATCTTCACAAAGTTGTCTGACAAAAGAAAAACACACTGAGATTAATCACTGCAACTCTGCCGTGTGTGTGACTGGCTGTGCTGACATTTGAAATGAGTGATGATAGAGTAACAGAGGTTGTGTCTTCTTTACTTTACAGCTATGCAGCCCCTGACTGTCTGAGCCAGCTTTTGACTGGAGTTTTCAAAGCTCTCTATGGTAACACTTTTAATTGTTCCATAGTCTGGTAGTGAGGTTCTAGGTGCCTCTTTCCAGAAGGCAGCAGGGTAAAGAGTGTGTGTGGGGTCCTCCACGATGCTGGTGGCTTTGTGGATGGAGCAGGTGCTATAAGTGTCCGCGATGGAGGGGAGAGGGGCTCCAACGATCTTCTCAGCTGCTCTCACTATCTGTTATAGGGTATTGCAAACCGATACGGTGCAGTTACCATACCAGACAGTGATGCAGCTGCTCACGATGCTCTCAATAATCCCTCTGTAGAACGTGGTAAGAATAGATGGAGGGAGATGGGCTTTTCTCAGCTTCCGCAAGAAGTACAGATGCTGTAACCTTCTTGGTTATGGAGCGAGTCTTGAGGGACCAGGAGAGGTCCTCTGCCAGGTGGACAGCAAGGAATTAGGTGCTCTTGATGACCTCCAGAGATGATCCATCAATGTTAAGTGGACAGTGATCTCTCCGTGCTCTCCTGAAGTCAACAATCATCGCTTTTGTGTTATCCACATTCAGAGACAGGTTGTTAACTCTACACCAGTCCGTTAGCTGTTGCACCTCCTCTCTGTATGCTGACTTGTCCTTCTTGAGATGAGACCCATCCCAAGTAGAAGTAGAAAAACACTGAACAAGTGTGACTTGTGCCTTTCTTCTCCTCTTTAAAAAGAACATGGCAGCACGATTTAGATTTTCTCCACAATGATGTGAGAGGCTAAAAATCCTTCCGTCAAGTTTTTGGTTCTACAATCTACCGAATCGTGTATTGTCATTTTTGAAGCTCGGGGTGTCTTTTTTTCATATGACTGTATCTTTAAATGCTTTGCCTTATTTGATTGAACAGACAAAAACCAATAAGTGACAGTCCCTAGGAAATAAGTAACTAATAAGTATTCTTTACTCAAGGTGATACAGAAAAGGTAGTTAATGGTAAAGTATTCCTTATCCAACAAGGAAGTAGTAGTATGCATCTAGTATGTGTTAGGATGCCTGGGTCATTGACCCAGAGTATTTGAGTTTATTATATTATTTATACTTTTTAGTCTTTGGTTTCTTTGAGTTCTGTCTTATGGTTTATGTCTCTGTCTTCTTTAGTTGCTCTGTCTCCCCTATCACCTGCATCCCCTTGTCTAGTTCGCGTCTCTGTGTATCCTTAGTTCCTATATCCCCGTGTTCAGTCAGTGTTTGTGTCTGCCCTGGTCCCACGTCTCTGTT
>NW_024582399.1:2315488-2357490 GCF_018398535.1 Haplochromis burtoni
CGAGCCTATACAGCTTGGAGTAAGACAACATGCATGAAGAGGATGATGTGGACAAAATACTCATTTGCCTAATAATTCTGCACTCCCTGTAGTAACATTTTTTTACTTACTTTTTAGAGTAGGTGGTTGTAGTGTATTATGGGCTATTGTAACTGTTTACTGTACAAATATGTAAATTTACAGGACAATATGGTGGACAAGACCAGGGCACACCACTGCACTAGAGTACTGTTAATACCACTGGTTAAGAGCCTGGAAAGGACCAGTAGGAAATGAGACTATGTACACTTACTAAAGTACTTTACTGAAGTACTGAAGGTGTGATGCACTTTTGCATTGTTTAAGCATTAATATGTTAGTACTACTTTCTGCTACAAGGCCACTCTTTTCTACTAAATGCCATTTATTTTTTTACTTAACATTTAGCAGATAAATTGTATCATTGTACATCAAGCTACTCAGCAACATATAATTAAAGTCATCAACAGCTGCAACATTAAAGGCATCAATGAATCAGTAATAATGATCCAAAATAATCACGTCATTAGTTACTATTGGCTCTCTTCTCGTTCCCATCACCTCCAACCAATGACAGTTGGCTGCCTCTCACTGAGCCTGGTTCTGCCGGAGGTTTCTTCCTGTTAAAAGGGAGTTTTTCCTTCCCACCATCACCAAGTGATTGCTTGTAGTGGTTTGTTTGATTGTTTGGGATTTCTCTGTATTCTTGTAGGATCTTTACCTTACAATATAAAGCGCCTCGAGTCAACAGTTACTGTGATTTTGCTCAGATAAAGTGAGACAAGTTTATATAAATAAAACTGAATTGAAATTAACTGAATTTAATGTATATTATTGTGAAAAGTGTCATTTATGTACGGTTTTCCCTGTCACAAGTCTTGTAGTTTTAGTACTTTCATATCAATTGTCCCGCATGTGAAATTGCGCTGTATACACATAAAGATTAACACTCTTCCACTTACACCGACCTTTCCCCCGTCTGCGTTGTATTCTTTCTCATCGCCGTCCAGCAGTCGGGCTAGGCCGAAGTCGGTGATCTTGATGTGATTGGGAGACTTTACCAGCACGTTCCGAGCTGCCAGGTCCCTGTGGACCAGCCTCCTCTCCTCCAGGTACATCATTCCCTGAGACAGAGAGAGAAAGAGTTGACTGCGAATCCTCTCATGAAGTCATTCATCATTTTAAATTTCAAGACTGAAGCAGTCTGAGATCGGTGATGCGGCAAATGTCAGTACTAACATAAAATTATTGTCATAATTGTCATTGTCATTAACTGCACATCCAAGCAGACATTTAGACTCAATCATTCATTGTTAGCACTTCTCATATACATGACTCAAAGAGATGGAGACTCCAAGTCGGCTTTTATAGCATTTCAGAGATGTCAGTTTTTTGGCGCAGACGATCTGCCTGTCAGAGTCCAAAAACAAAACTCAACATTTCTCAGTCTAAAATTTCCCAAACTGTGAGCACTCATATGACAGTGATGTCACCACAGATTTGTGGTTAGAGAACACTGAATTGCTGATATTCATGGCCACTGAGTCAATGATGACACACATTTTAAACGTAGAAGCTGTAAACGCCAGAGACCTTATAAGAAAGAGAGATGTGCTCAGTGGAAACCTTAATAGAAACATATAACAGAATCCAGTAAATGCAAAAATGGCAACAAACAGCAAATAGCTAACTTAGCTGGAGTATAGTTTCACGACATTTATAACTATTTGGTGGCATCCACTGCTGTGCAAAAGTCTTGAGCTGCCTCTCGTGTCTTTATATTTTGCAAGGGAATGGGAAAGAGGTGCAGTGTTTTATTGAAACATTTGAAAACGCACATGTAAATACAGTAAATAAGGCAAAAACAGAGTTTGTACAATCATAACGAGCTTGAAAGTCAATATTTGGTGTGACCACTTTTATTCTTCAGCACAGTCTGAACTCTCTTAGGCAGCTTTCTTGTCATTTCTTTAAGTCATCTTCAGAAATAGTTCTCCAGGCTTCTTGAAGGACACTCAAAGCTCTTCTTTTGGTGTTTCTGCGTTTTGTTCTGTTCTCTGTCAATGTGATCCCACACTGCTTCATTAATGATGAGATCTGGGCTCTGGGGAGGCCAATCCGAGACTGATGTGGTTGCCTGTGTTCCACAGTTTCCTTAGATAGTCAGGTCTGGACTCAAAATGAGTGAAAAAGCAGCCAATGTCCAAAGAAAAACTTTGATACCCTACAAAAATTACAAGAAAGCTGTTTTGAAGCAGCAAAACATAAAGAAACGAGGGGGCGCTCAAGATATTTCTATCTTCTCGTTTTGATAGTAACAAATATGTGAATAAAAGATGAATGCATGGAGTTTTTCATTATGAATGGTGTGACGTCAGCAATACTGATTGACCTCTTAATGAAGTCATAGAGTTGTTTAATGGCGAGCATGCGTAGAAGTGTGACCTGAAAAAGCTTCAAAAGCCAATTTTTTCAGGAAGAATACCCATTTTTAAAAGTTATTTCTGTCACATTAGACTGGTGGCTTTATACAGTTTTTATGCCCCGATGATAACAGAAAAGCTCTTTCCATATTCATTTTGACAGTGGATTTAAAATAAGAGCCCCGAAGCACTACTGAAATGACTGCCAGGTGGAGAAACTTCCTTCTAGAAGCTCTTTGACATTCACAATATATTGTTAAAAAAACAAAAACAGGTGCTGGCTTTGTACCAAAGTGTGCAACATCAGTACCTACGTCTTGCAACGCGTCCAAGTCAAATGCAATCTTGTTCACTCATAACTGACACGTCGCCTTGGTGTCCTCAGTAATTGGGGCCATTTTCAAGATGGCTGGGCAGGGAGAACAATGGATGCCCTGCTGATTTGTTAACGTTGATTATGAACACCTGATGAGCAAAGCGAGTAAGGGGAAAAACAACAAAGCTTAGACTGGAGACAACTTTGCTTCGCGGCCCTAATTTGTTGCTCAATGGGCTGGACGGAGCAGCGGCTCTTTGACAGTCGCACAAAAACCCATTTGTGGCTGTGCAAGCACACGCATGGACACACGTGAAGTCAAGCAGAGAATGCCAGACACACGCAAACAGGCACGTCTTATCATGCATGTGTGAGCACAAACACTCACTCTTCTCCTGTCTTGTGCAGTCATATCTGAAGAAAACTGCCAGATGAACAGGTAGACGGGCGAGGCTGGGCCAGCTGAAGCATTATTACTCTGGATGTTAAACAAGTGGATGCCATTTTGCAGGCGGATCAATGAAAACACCTTGGTGGTCATTATGGTCAGCGCACAATGAGGAATTCAAACCACGGCTCACGCATCCACTGGTGCGAGAGAATCATTGCCCATTTGAAATGCTTACTATGAAAATACAGTATATGCCTGTGTGTTCGTGGACACGCGGGCACATATCGAGGAACACTGTGTTGAAATGTTCACCGTGGCGAGCCGCCGCACGCCTCCTCCTCCCAGACGAATGTGAGGATAAATCGATCGCTCCAACGTCTGGCTCGCCGGTAGCTGAGTCCTCATCCATCATCCGCTGGTCTCGGGGAGACAGATGTGTAGAAACACATATGCACACGCACTCACACTGACAGTGACCACCCAGAGACCACCACCTACACGCAAAAGCAAGCGATATTTCACCACGGTGCCCAGCTCCTCGTGAAACGCATCCATCGGCCAGTTTGCATGTCTCTCACTTGCTTTCTCCGTTATCTCCCAGTTCAGGACACTTCCTACTTGTATTTCCTGTCTCCCTTTTTCTACATCTGTGGCTTTCCTCTCTAATATGAAGACAATGTGTCCTGACTAGGCAATGAGCACCCCTCTTTTACTGAAAGTGTATTTAAAATAGATTACTTCTGGGGGGTCGGGCAGGCGATCAATAACAATGCTGATTACAATAAGCCAGAAGACGACCGACTTCGGGCGTATTTATCCCGCCTGTTGACGTCGAGAGAAATTAGGAATCAATGGCCCACACAGTCCATTAATACACTTCGACTTAAAGTGACAGGGCAATGAGGGGAGGCCATCGCACTGACGGGGAACGTAGAGCAGCTCAAGGAGCCAATTAATTTTCAGCCACCCTGGGCAGTAAACAGCAGCGTCCCGGGGGGAGGGACGTTGGGGGCAGCCAGCGTTTCAGGTCGAGAGGGTCCGTCTGCCAGTGCACAGTTTAAGACTTTCAATCAAGACCCGAGTCCTGAGTCATGGAGCATAATAAAGAAATAAAAGGGTGATTAGATCATTAGAGATGATTGAAAAAATACGTGGATTACGTGATTTTTTTTGGTATTGAGAGAACAGCGGTCTTTTCATGCTCCCTGAACTGTACACGGTGAAGATGGTTCCTGTGACCTCTTGAAGAACTTGTTTGGTTTAATACATCATTTAACAAAGGTGCTTACTGCACAACTGGTCAGCCAGACAATTAAGCATTGATACCATCACAACTAGTCACCAGAAATACCAGATGAACTAATTATTCATAATTATTCATATAGTCTTAAGATCTAACACAATCTTGTGATTTTTAAATCACGAATGAACTTTGATTAACCCCACTTGATTACTGTTGAATTAAGAAATCACTTAATAAGAACCCGTTTGACATTCTCAAAAAGTACAACATCATGCCACAACAAACAGCAGAGAAACAATTTCACTGAGGTCGATCAGTCTTGAAAGTGTTAAAAAAAATTCTTAGGCTTTGGGACTCCAGTGAACCACGATCAGAGCCGTTATCCACACATGGAGAAAACTTGGAACAGCCTTCTCAGGAGTGACAGGAAGCTAGCATTTATCCACTCAACTAGAATAGCACATAACCATGTTCAGTTAACCCGAAACACATTAAATGCTAACAATGCTAAAGTTAGTGCCACTTGACATTCTGTTGAAGAGTCACACTTTGGTGCTGGTTTATCTTGCTGGCAACTAATACGCTGTAAGCTCAATGCAGCAGCTTGGGTTTGAATCTGCCTTGAAGTCATCTTTTCTTTTTCTCTCCACTTTCCTATTGCAGTAAAGGCTAAAATGCCACACTTGGAGCTACATTTAAAATATGATTGCTTTTAAATGGCTATTAAATACACAAGCAATATTCAGACCAGCAATTTTTTACCATAGTCATTAAACTGCTGTTTGTTGAGAGTTTTCTGGGTGTCTTTGGACTTTTGGATGATCAGTCTGATTATTAGTTGGCTTTGGGTCCCGCATCTTAAGAAGTTGGATTTAAGGTGAATGATAACAATAACATTTAACATAAACTCTACAATAAGCAAAACTGAAGAAATTACAAAATGAGTTCGGTGTTTGATTTCTGTGGCTTGGTTCAGTCGCTCCCTGAGCTTAAACAAGCTGATGTGAGATGTAACGGGCAGGTCAAGCAGTGTGGTAGGCAGCTTTAGCTGAACTGCAAGGAAAAGGGCGTATAGAGCTTGGCAGCACTGCAGGATTTCACTGCCTTAAATCCCTTAAAAGAGTTTGCAACACTTCCTGCACATAATACATCTCGCCTTATGTGGTACCAGCCTCAGCTGTGCCTCAGAAACTGCCTGTTTTCATTGAAATTGTCGATCCCCCACATCGTTTGCTTTGAACATCTCCTCAGAGCAAAGTAGTTTGGTTCTTCTATAAATGTGAGGGAAGATGATATGAATTCTTTTCAGATTTTAACTGACAGATTACATCAGAAAACATTTGTGTCTCCTAGCATTTTTAAGGTTTGTGGAAGCCCATTTTAATACCAATTAAAGCCTAATATTTATAACTATTTCAGGATCTGCAGGAACCCCGGAACAGCTTGAAGAAACAGCAGATGAGTAAAGTACCTGTCTACGTGCCCAAAAGGCAAAATCGCTTTGTTCTCTCTCTGTCAGCCATTATTTTTCTGTGGCAAAAAGCAAAGCTGTCGGCGTCAGAAGAAGAGCTACATTTGGCACCGTGCGTCACTCCAAACCTCCCACCGGGCCGATGCACTCAAAGTTCAAAGTAAATGTTTACGGCTGACCTTTGAAGGAAAGATGATGATGCTCAGGCTGATGTAGATAAATAGAGAGAAGATGCAGTTTGCCTGTGAGTTTTCTAACAAGTAACGAATGACATGCTACACCTCCCAATATGTAACTTTATCAGTTTTTGATATAAGTAAAGGTAAAAAAGGGCTCTTGTGGACTAAGTGCATTTTAAAGTCAGTTTTATCATGAGAACCGATAATGAAGTTGAAAAAAATATAAGGTGGTGATGAGCATGCAAACATTTCAAGGACATTTGGTAACATTCACTCATATGTTGGATGTAGAATGACCCCAAGTTACTGAAGCTAAATGAAAAAAGGAGCTGAAATACAAATACAGTGATTCACACTGAAGCTAGAAGAGGGACAGACGTGAATCCTCTGTATTTGCTCATCTCATTTCATTTAAATGGCAAGTCAGCTTTCTCATTGTGTAACACAATTTCGCTGTTAATGTTGACACTGGGGCACAACTGGATGAATGGTCACTGTGAACAGCAGCAGCTCATTTGAATACGTCTGTCCAATTCAGGCAAAGCCACAGTTTCCGGACAACATGTGCTTGAACCGTATATGAAAGGTCCCGCTGAGCATGTTCACTGCAGCTTTCCCCCGCCTCCCAGCAGCAAGGTTAAGGGCCTAACATCCTTGCTGCTAATCCCAGATGACACCGGGGGTATGTTTGAAGCCCTCTGAGCATGAAGTGCTGCTATAGCAGTTTGAAATAATTTTACTTTTTTTTTGTCTGCCAAAAACATTTACTCTGTGTAACTTTTCAATAGCTGTTTTGCAAAGACCTTTGTAAAAGTCAGGATGTGCTTTGGGACGTTGGCATGGTCAGCCGTGGTCTACTGTCTGTGCATACACTGGCAAAACACCAGTTATTAATGCACTATATATATCCAAGTCATACACAACTACTTTTTTTTGACTGCAGATGAAAAAAGTAAGCGAGTATGACTCTTTAAAAATTACAAAAATGGTGTAAAAGAAAAAAAAATCACATATGATTTGATTGGCTGGCGGGTATTCAGCTGTTCA
Organism: Haplochromis burtoni; assembly: GCF_018398535.1. NCBI lineage: Eukaryota > Metazoa > Chordata > Actinopteri > Cichliformes > Cichlidae > Haplochromis > Haplochromis burtoni. Next base: position 2,322,577 of record NW_024582399.1, read on the forward strand.
AATGCTACCAGTTGATGACACACAGCTCTATGAAGGTATTAAACACTGTCCATTTTATTGGTTCCTCTGCACACGTAAACTCAGGCAACAAACTATGTGGACTCACAGGCCACTTTATTAGAAAATGACACCTGCTCAACTGCGCATTGATTCAAATATTTAGTCAGCCAATCACACGACAGCAGTTTATTGCATTTATGGTTTTGAATGCATGTTGAACCTCGAAGCAGATGAACTACAGCAGCAGAGGACCACACTGGGTGGCACTCCTGTCAGCTAAGAAAAGGAAACTGAGGCTATGATTCACACAGATTTACCAAAATTGGGTCGATCCTACCTTGTATCAAGTGTATCAAGTACCAGTGCTGTGTTAGCAATATAATGTAGTTCTTTATCTCCTAGATGCAGTTTGCATTTCCCCCTTTTTTCGTGCTCTTGTTCTTTAAATCAATATAAATAAAAATAACATCCATATCGCCAGACATGAAAAGCTGCACACTCCTCTGCTAATTTTCTCCTCCCTGCATAGGAACCCAAAACTCAGTCTGTCCTCCCATCGCGCAGATAACTGAGGAACCTCACCGAACACTCCTTAAGAGGCTTTAGGAAATAGAAAAAAACACCCTAAATGTATTTCTCATGTACTAATATGGAAACATGGTGGATTGTGATGTAAAGTTGAGGATTTTAACAGGGAAGTCTGTGGGGCCTGACTTGTTCTTGGCACTTCCACATTGTCTTTCAGCTTTGTACAGTGTGTTAGACCTTGAGGTGCCAGTGGGTCTTATGGAGTAGCTGTAAATGTAAATGCCAATGATCATGGACTGATTCTTACATAGCACTTTTCTACTCTCCCGGAGCACCCAAAGCACTTTATACAACATTCTTCATTCACACAAGCACTTTTTTTCCTACACAGAAGTGCATAGGAAACATTCACACATTAACATTTACACACATTCATGCTCTGATGGATGCATCGGAGAGCAACACGGGGTTAGTATCTTGCCCAAGGCAGGTAGACGGCCTACTATACCTGGTGAGCTAATGTTAACATGATTGCGTGTAGCTAAGCCACAGAAACGGTACAAATGCCTCATGTTGCTTCACCCATCAACTCTTAAAGCCACGACCTAAACTCACTCATATCACTACGTTTGAGTTCACCGCAGCTTTATCAGAGCTGGATGTGTCGGCTGAAAGGTGACGAGTAATTGCGGCACAAAAGCTGTGTAATTAACAAGTTTAAACAGTGTTTAGTCAACTATTTAAACTTTGCTTTAGCTATTCTAATGTCACTTAATAGACTCGGCAGAGGAATGCTTCTTCTTGTCATAGCTGTCTTTACCTCTGACTCATCCTTTTTATGTTTCCACTTACTGAGTGAGCTGCGTTGGAATAAAATATGCAGACCTTTTCTCATATTTTACACCACTTGCTTGAGTTTTTGTTCTATATAGAGAAGAAAAAGGTCAGAAATCTGAACTAATATGCAAGATAGAAGGGAATGAATGTTTCCTTGTTGTTTTGTTAAGTGTTCGTTAAATAGCTTGTGAAAGCAGAGGGATTTATTGTGAATAGTTTATCCTTTTTCTGACCTGGTGTAGGGCTAGCAAGTGGGATAAAATCTCATTTTTAAACAGCACCGAAGGTCTTTTTCATCTCCGCGGGCTGCTGAATTGCTTACAGGGGCTAAAAGTCTTCCAAAGCACGCAACAGACGAGGTCACGGCTGGTCGGCAACCCATTAGCACCTCCTATCTAACAGGAAGAAAAGAAGAAGGAAGATCTGAGTCTTCGGTAATGTAGAAAAACAAGCGCATGAAAAAAAAAAGGGAGTGGAGTGGAGGAGTAACTGCAGGGAGCGGTGCACCTCAGCAGTGGTGCTGCAGAATAACAGATGCTGGGCATAAAGGAGAGCAGCTGGAAGGTAAGAGGAGAAAGAGGAGGATGGACATGGTGGACTACAACAGGTAATATCCAAGTCAAGTCAGCAGATCCAGTTTTTGCTGAATTATTACCAATGTGCGGCAGTTTCAATGGGGACTCTCAGCAGTTAAATAGCTTTAATGATCCAATTCTCAGGTAGAAACACGTGCACCGACTCCCTGGACTTCACTTTATTTGGGAATTCATGTTAAGAAAGGCTAAAAGAAAAAATTCCAAGGAACCAAAAGGTGATGTGTCTGTTTCCAGAGGGAGTGATAAGAGCACCGCATGTGGTGCACCCCCCTTCCACCACCACCCATCTCCCACCCAGAAAAAAATGAAAATAAAAAAAATCCAGCCGCCCCACAGAAAGGGTGAGGAGGCAGCAACAATATGAGCAATATGGAACTGTCCACACGCCGGGAACTGGGACCAGTGCGATAAGGAGCATGCACAATGGCTCCGCTCAGGTGGCGCAGGTGGTCGTCTGTCATGCGCTGTGTGCTGAGCTGGAGATAGAATGGAAGGCCTTCCCACAGAGCTGGCAGTCTCCAAAGCATGTGTGTGAAAAAGACCTCGCTGTGCGCTTGTGTGGGAGCGAGGGAAAATAGACGGGAGTGAGAGTGAGCCAGTCTCTTCAATTGAGAGCGCATAACAAATTCAAATTTTATTCTGAAATGCTGTTACAGAAAGTTGAGTCAAATTTGTTCCCCAAAGAAGAGATTATATGCGTAAAAAGTAGCATTCTGTTTGAATTACCCTCGCACCGTCGCCGGATGGTTTGGATGGCTAATGAACGATGCAGGTGAATGTGGCATAACGGGACATATGTAACGACGGCTAAGCGGCGGCGCAGCACGCCGGGTGTGGGCCCATTTACTCCGCATTCAGCCATTCTGGTTTCACAAAGCAGGAGAAACTGTAGCTATCTATCAAGCAGAGCTGCTGATCTGTGCGTCTGTGTGCACAAAGGGTATGGTGGCACTGGGGTGCAAAACATGACAACTAAAGACAAAGAGTAACATTTCTAGATTGGCAGCATCTTTGTAATGGTCCTGGGCTTTTGTGTTGCAATGATACGCTTTAGTTCTGTTGTATTATACGATTTCAGGTTCCTCTTTTGTAACTTTCTGTTTGGATTGCTTTGCTTTTGATTGTCTTAAGGTTGTAACTCCAGCTTCTTATATTTTTTTGTTTTAGCTTTGACTCTTCATGGCACAGATTCAACCAGGTGCTGGAAACACTCCTCAGAGATCTTGGTCCATGTTGACATGACAGTGTCAAACAGTACAGTGAACTCATTGTTATGTTCAAGAAACCAGTTTAAGATGATTTCAGCTTTGTGACATGTGTGCTGACCTGCTAGAAATAGCCATCAGAAGATGGTTCATTGTGGTCATAAAGGGATGGACATGGTCAGCAACAATACTCAATACTAAATGGGCTATGGTGTTTAAATGATACTCAGTTGGCGCTCAAGGGCCCAAAGTGTGCCAAGAAACCCTCCTCCACACCATTAAACTACCAGCAGACTGAACCATTGATACAAAACAGGATGGATCCATGTTTTCATGCTGATTATGCTAAATCTCAACCCAGCCATTTATGCCACCAAATTTGGTGGCATAAATCAAGACTCATCAGACTGTGCAGCAGTTCTTCAGTTATCTATTATAAAGTCTGGTGAGCCTGTATGAATTATAGATAAAGTTTCCTGTTCTTAGCTGAAGGGAGTGGGACCTGGTGAGATGCTCTTCTGCACACCGTGGTAGTAAAGACTTACTTACTTTTGCCTTATCAGCTTGGAACAGTCTGACCATTCTCCTCTGACATCTGACATCAACAAAAGCATTTTCATGTAGAGAACAGCTGCTCACTGGATATTTTGTCTTTTTCAGACGATCTGTACTCTTCTAGCAGAAGCCTATCTCAGCTACCAAGGGCGAGAGAAAGGGTACATCCTATACAGGTCTCCAGTCTCTTGCAGGACTAACACAGAAACAGAGACAGACAACCATTCACACTCACGTTCCTATGGGCAATTTAAATTCACCAATTAGCATAACTCTACTAACTGCATGTTTTTGGACTATGGGAGGTACCTGGAGAGGACAACATGCAAACTCCAAACTGAAAGGCCAGATGGTGGATTCAAATCCAGGTTAACCGCTGTGCTGTCGCGCTGCCTCACAGTATTTTTCAAACCATTCTCTGTTAACCTTAGAGATGGCTGTGTGAGAAAATCCCAGTAGGATCAGCAGATTCTGAAATACTCAGAACAGCCGATCTGGCATCAACAACCATGATGATCAGTTCAAAAGTGTGTTGTCTCGACCATAATCTTGTCTTGGATAAGTAGATATCTGTGTTAGCAAGTCGTTGAACATGCATAACTAATAAAGTGGCTGGTGAGTGTGTAGTCATGTTCTTGCTTTGTTTTTCTCCGATCATCTGATGTGTTCTCTAGTTTAGTTCTCTAGTTGTTTTCTCTGCTCTCTAGGAAAGTTTCACTTTTGGGTTTTGTTGTTACAAGTAACTAACTTCATAATGCTAAATAAACCTCACATTTTGTTTCTTTACAGATTTCTACATCAGTATTTGGATGATGATGCAAGAACATTTAAGTTGTTGCATTTATGCTAACTGGTCTGTTTTCTGGTGGCTTTTAAGCTTTGGTAATCCATTTTTTTGTTTGTTGGCATCCATCCATCATCATACTTTTATTAAACACTTTCTATTTGTGTCAGATATTTAAAATGTTTCTATGATTTCTTGTATTTTGCAGCTCAGGGCCACCGTACACAGGTAAGACAGAGCACGTAAAAGCAAACCCCTCAGTGGGAGGGAACAATGTCAGAACTTATCAGCGCTTGTTGTCTTCCTCCTTCCTTTCTTAATTATATCTTTCCTCAAGAGAGGGAACCAAAGGTAAAAATATCTAAGCTCCGTTGCCATGATCTCAACTCCCCTGTGGGACAGAGAGATCCTTCCAAAATGTCACTGTGCAGGCAATAACAGACCACTGCTGGCGAATTTACACGAGCAAATGTCAATAATTTTTTTTGGCTTCTGCAACGGAATTAAAAGGAAGATTTTTTTCCCCCCTTTCAGTGCGATGAATTTCATCTCTCCTGAGTAAATACGGGTAATATATACCGTAGCGTAAAGCTGCAGAAACATGGAAGTTCGAGTTAAATTTAAATAAAACCCTCCTGCTTCAGCTGCAACAAAAGATGACATTTTCAGCCATGAAACTAAATGTCCTTGTGGGGGTGACGGTGCTATCCAAGCATCAATTAACAGCACTCAAGTGAGATCCTGTGAAGTTTAGGATGGCCTGCGGGCAGCCGAGAGGATGGTAATGATGGGTTTCATCAGCAGCTCAGCGGCCTCGTGACTTCGACAGGTGAAGCGGACAGAAAGGAAGAGAGAAAGCAAACAGGAGGAGAAGAGGGGGGAAAAAAAAGAACAATGAGGACATCTGATCCTGATTTGAATCAGCTGAGCACCAAGCCATACACTCACACAGTCCAGCGTTCACAGTAATGCCTGTAATTTGTCTGCTGCTCGCTGTGACACTGAGAAGTTATAATTTTTAATCACAGAGGGTAATTATCTCGGTGAGAAGCTGACAGACTATTCTGCCCACTGGCTACTTTTCATTCGGGAAAGGGGACACTTTACTGTTGACATTGCATGCATGCACACAAATAAGTAACAAAAATGCTTTAATTTCAGCACCCCGTTTCATCCCGTTTGTTTGTAATAAGGCTGCTCGTAGCAAAGAAAATGAAATCCTGTTTGCACGAAATTGATTCACAGAGCAACCTGGCAGAATCGTTTATGCTTGTTTTGTTAAAATGACATGTTTAGGACTCCATAATAAGTACAGAAGAAAGTTGTTTCTTGTTTGCAGCCATTTCAGAAAGGCACGGTTATGAAGTGTTTGTCGGAGAATCCCTGCGAATTTCCACCTGCCGCCATTCATCTGCATGCGTGCGGACGTCTGTGTCTAATGAGTCTCGGTTCCAGGCATTGTGAGTAATCGGGATGTATGGTAAGAGGTGACCGATCCAATCAGGCCTTCCTACCAGTGGATCTGGCAGTCAAATCCCTCCCCTTATGCATCCTTGAGCACTGCTGATCCTTACAGATAATTAGAAAGACCCAAGAGGCTTATCTCTCCGCCGCCCGTTCCACTCATCACCTCATACTCTTCCTCTGCGGTCTTCCCCCGCCCTGTTTCCTCATTTTGTTGCATCAGCAGGGACATGTGCGTCCTCCTGGGGACCGGCTGGTGTGTGTGTGAAAGAATTTGAGAATGTGTTTGCGTTGGAGGAAAACACATCACTTGGTTTGGTTTTTGTTTCTTATCATGAAAGATAGTATTATGGGTTGTTTGGTAATCATGGCGTGATGTGGCTCCCGACAAGCTCTCAGATGCAAAGAATTGTGGGACTGCATTATTAATGAAGCCCCGGGGAAATAAAGAGCTGAACATGGATCACTACCATATAGCCTGCTGACAGTAATAAATTCACTCTAACTTTATATAATGTGTTTTTAGTGGAAAATATAGACTAAAAGGAATTCATCAATCATTTGGCTTACGTGCTAAAATATATGATATCCTCCTTTGGTGTGAAGGATTTTAAAATGTGCTATTTTCACTGCTAGAGCTGGCATCCAGTGACAATTTGTCATATCTGGATTCGGAAAAAAAAAAGCTTTAGAAAGTGCTCAAATCTGTTTAAGCAGTTTGTTTGGAGGGACACTTGAATGGATGTGGAATAAAAACCTGCTGACATCAAAAATAGAGTGTTAAAAATGAATGTCACCACTTGTAGTATAACATATTTTGGAAACAGCATTGTTTTTTTACAGCAAGTAGTGCCCATATCTTGGACAAGAGGGTGGAGTGAAGTTTTCAGCCAATGCCCAGCAGCTTGGCTGTCAAGGAGCATTTTGCAAATTTAAACAAACAAACAAAATATGTCATTTGTCATATAAGTGATTTAAAATGCTCCAAAGCGAAACCACACTTCAAAGTGACTTGAATGGAGGTTTTAAGATCCTAGTAAGTCACAGAGGTCAAGAAACAAGCTGTCAACCGTCTGAAAAATGGCAAATGGGCTGATACTTGCATAGCACTCGTCTACTCTGAGCACTCAGAGAACTTTCTACTACAAGTCTTATTCACCCAATCACACCCCGGCTAACATTCACACTCCGATGGATGCGCTTGGGATAACTTGGGGGTTATTTTGACACACTGACTGGAGGATCAGGGAGCGAACCACCAATTTTTAATTGGTTGACACCCCACTCTACCTCTGGATCTACAGCCCGCAGTTGGCTAGTTGTTGGTCATGGTTGTTGGCTGTCTGTTAAATCCATTCCTGCAGTCATACAAGCACTCAGTGACCCCCTGGTACCCTCTGATTACTGTGGAAAGATCTGTATTCCCTGAATGGTTGTTGAGTGGTTGCTACCAACCGCTAGGTGAAAAGTGGTTGCAAAGAGGTTTACCCCCTCATGATTGGTTTGTTTGCTATCCGGTTGCTGCAGTCATTGAAACACCCACACGTCTGCAAGCTAACTGCCTACAGAGCAGCAGTGAAAAGGATCTTCAAAAAGCTTGTTGATTTTACTTTTACGTTTTAATACCAATTGGCAAGTAGATGACCAATACTTGCAGACAAGATGCAGACAAGTCAGCATCTTCCATGCAAACAGCATTTGACTATGCGAATCAGTTAGAGACCAAACAAACTGCAGTTTTGGCTCACCTTCTTAGGCCAAGAAGTTGCCACATTTCAAGCTCAGCCACTTCTGATTTCATAGATATCAGAACATTAGCAACAGTAAAGACAGAACAGGGTTGAAGTTAGTAAGCTTTTTTAAATCTGCACATTAAAATCATGTTTCTCTGCTTCCCTGACATACACCACGCGTGTACTAGTTTCTGCTTATGTTCAACATGCCAGTGATGAACACACGCAGGTGGAAAAACATGTTTCACCTCCTGGCTGTATTAGATTTGCTCATCAGATGTTAACAGGAATTTAAATGGACATTGTTGACAGGAATCATGCTACTCTTCAGTTCGTAATTGTTTTTCAGTGCACAGTGAAACATTTTCATCACTCTGTGGTTAATTGCTTCTGCTGCAGCGCCTTTTATTCCCAGCTAAAGGACGCCAATGGGGAGAGATATCTGGTGTGTAAACTAAAAGGTGTTGCTGTTAATTAATAATGTATTATATTTTAAACATGAGACCTGAAAATGAGCATTCTGAGGAAGGTGACACACTTGGTCAAAATGAAGGTAATTCCTCAGTGGTTATTATAACATCTTTGACAAACCTACTGCATTATTTTAAGGGTCCAAATACTGAGTGTATTAAAAAATCACAGCAGAACTGTGTAGTTATTCACATAAACGGCTGTGCTTTTACTAGCACATTGTGTAAGCATGACTCTCAGAAGATGCTTGATGACTATCTCTTGGGGTTTTCTGAGCCTGCTCAGACTGTTATCTTCACCAGACCCCGGCAGGCAATTGGCTGTAGTAGTTTCAATGACGGCTAAAGAGAGATTTAAGATCTGTGAGGGAACTCTATACAAGAGAACAAACCCTGCACTGGAGGATATTTCGGGTATCACGGCACTACAGAGAGAAATCAAAGACATCTTTGTACACCAAACCAACTGCTCAACTTAAACATTTATATTGACATCGGCTTTGTTCCTATTCACAGTACTACAACCGTAGATGTGATTGTAACAGCAGAGGCACAATGTAGAAATGAGATGTCAATAGCAGTAAACTGAGATTTCTATTTCTTCTTCTGCTTGTTGAAAAATGTACTGGGTCTATGATACGGCAACCAAACAATGACTGAAAAAATAGTAATCGATACAGTGAGTTTACCGCATAACTGAGCATTTTTACAGTCGTTTGGTCTCATTTACTTATCAGCTACACGAGAATGGGAGTCAACACTGTGATAAGCGAATAGGGCAGGGACAAGCTATTGATACCACAATATAAACACATTGTATAATGACAGCAGACTTAAGAGGAAAGCTAATCGAGAGCTAACAGAATACAGAACAGAATAGATGCATCAACACACTGGATCAATATGATACACGTACACGGCGGCCATTTTTTCTTCTTCTATACAAATATTGCCATGAATCTTAGATAACTGTCTTACTCGCGATAGTGGCTCAAGAGTTGGGTGTTCGTCCTGTAATCGGAAGGTTGCCGGTTCGAGCCCCGGCTCGGACAGTCTCGGTCGTTGTGTCCTTGGGCAAGACACTTCACCTGCCGCCTACTGGTGTTGGCTTCTGTCAGTCTGCCCCAGGGCAGCTGTGGCTACAACCTGTAGCTGCCTCCACCAGTGTGTGAATGGAGAGTGAATGAATAGTGGAATTGTAAAGCGCTTTGGGTGCCTTGAAAAGCGCTATATAAATCATCCAATTATTATTTATTATTATTATTATTAGGTTATAATGAGTCTATCATATATCACATGATGACTGAGTTGTGATATCATTGTTACCATGGGTAACCTCTGGAGCTGAGAAGAGGTAAAAACTACAGTTCCTCTAGTGGCCACTTGAGGAACTGCAATGTGGTCAGTTCCCAAAGTCTCCCATGTTTAAAATAATGTTTACAGCCTGGTACAAATAATGAACAAGCTTCTTTGATCCATGTGGGTGACTGAGTAACTCGATTCCTCTGTTTGTGCCCTTGGAGCCTTCTGGAGGGTTTTTAATGGAGTGTCTGACTAATATAATTTCTTGCTATGTAGTTTTTTTCCTTTCCTAGTATCTTGTAGCCTATGTATTCATTGTGCTTCCTTTGCTTCCTTTTTTTTTAAACATACTGTATTGCAGTAAAAACAAATGCAAAGCGCAGGCTTTTGTTATTAGCCCTGCTGAAACTCATTTTAATACACCTGACATAATTTTGAGCACAATTATTATTTTATTCATGCGGCTACACCAATTTAGTAAAATTAGTTTAAATGGGCAGCACGGTGGCACGGTGGTTAGCACTGTTGCCGCACAGCAAGAAGGCCCTGAGTTCAATTCCAACATCAGGCCGGGGTCTTTCTGTGTGGAGTTTGCATGTTCTCCCCGTGTTTGCGTGGGTTCTCCGGGTACTCCGGCTTCCTCCCACCGTCCAAAGACATGCAGCTTGTGGGGATAGGTTAATTGGATCATCCAAATTGCCACTAGGTGTATGATGAATGTGAGTGTGAATGGTTGTCTGTCCCTGTGTGTTGCCTGCGACAGACTGGCGACTGTCGTTGCCCTGCCTCCCTTATGAAGTGGAATATCTCCACCGCCTCTCGCCCTATGACAGCTGGGATAGGCTCCAGTGCCCCCCGCGACCCTGAAAAGGATAAGCGGAAGCGAATGGATGGATAGTTTAAATGTTTAGTTATAAATATCAAACGTTTTGATCACAAGTTCACTTACTTTTCCAAAAACAGTGATACTTATTTCAGGAACCTTGAACATGTTGTTATGTATTTAAACTGTTATATCCTGGCATTGTACATACCAAAGTTAACATAAAAAAATGTTGCCAATAAAAAAGGAAGCAGAAATTTAAACGCAGTTTTAAAGATAAGATTTTATGAAAGTTTGACCTTATTTGACCTTGAAGGAGAGGTCAGAGGTCCAGAGTAACATGATATTTACAACCCCATATATCACCCCCTACATGCCTGCACGTTGTCAGTACAAACCATACCAGTAAGAAACAGTATTAACATCACTACATCATTCAAAAAGTGAATTCCAAAAATCTTGCTGTTTATGTAACATGTGAAAATACATGTTAAAGATGTTTTTGATTCACTCCAAAAGGCCCAGCCTCAGGGGTTTTTGTCCTTTGTGCCCTGAAAAGTGACTCCTTCTTTTTCACTTTTCCAGCAGGAAACTTAACTGTGTAACGGGAGGGAAACAAAACCATCAAATCAGGGCAATCTCATCTCAGAAAACACACCTGTCCAGGTCCACATCTGCATGCTGAGAGTATTGAGACATTTCACTGACATGCGATGGCATGATAGACACACGAGCGCAGGAGGGAGATGATTTGATTCCAAGCAAAGGATTGACTCATTTTAGCGAGGGAGGGTAATACGAGGGGAAACGTGTTGGGAGGGAAAAGAGAACAAGCAGCAGGAGGAGGAAGAAGAAGTGTTAAGGCTGGGCTAATAAGTGCAGGCGAGATGTGTTTGCTCAGCACCGAGAGGCGTTTCACAGGGAAGTGAGTGACACAGAGGGCTCCACGCTAAGCTTGACCAGATTGGATCTCGTGCCATCGGGGTGGCATCTCCGGGGAGCCAACTCTAACTGCACGTGGAAGAGCACACACGCATGAACAAAAAAGTCCCTGCTGATTTTGCCTTATTTTACAGTTTGTTGGTGTGTGTGTGAAGGGGTTTGTGTCATTGTTTGTTCCCACACACACACACACACACACACACACACACACACACACACACACACACACATACACACACACACACACACACACACACACACACCTTCTTGCATATTTTAACAGTGTGCAGAAATGCTACGAGGTCAGTGTTAGCACGGAGCCACAGTGACAGCAGAGTCCAAAATCTGACTGCAAGGTGTTTCCTGCAGGGCGTCACGTGCACTGGTACAAATACAAATAACCCCACTGTCTCACTGTTCACTCACTGACAGTGGCCTAGATACAACCCCCTCGTTCCTACAGCCGTCCCACCTCTACCCCCCCATCATAAAAAAACCCCAGTGGAGACCGTTGTCCAGCCAGAGCTTCCCTGCCAAAGCCAATCATTTTAGTGGCAGGACAGCTACTCGCTGAATGTATTCTGCTTTCATTATACCGAGCCTGAGGAGAGAGACCGTGAATGGAAGACAGAGAGGGAAAGGGGAGAGGGGAGCCAAATTAAAAGACTACTGTAGCCCCGCATACATTCAGTTTCAAACCCATATTTAATTCAGTGATTGATTTGTTCATTAAAATACATCCCATTACTAATTATTCCATTAATAATCCAATACCTAATGAAAAAAAATGCTCCTAATATGAGTGTGAGAGGGAGCGGGAAAAAGAGGGAGGAGAGAGATTCACTGAGTGAGGGATAAAGAGGAGATGCAGAAACAGATAGGAGGACACGTGTAAATATGAGCACAGGGGGGTCGTCTAAGGATCTGAGGGCTGGAGTGGGAAATGTAGGACATGATATAGAGACACAGGACCACACAAAATAAGAAAACAAATGATAACATAGGCACAAGTGAGGAAAGACAGGAGATGTGGGGGGTTACAAGAGAATTAAAGAAGGAATTTAAAATTAAAAAAGAAGATTGAACAACGTACTGTATAACAAATGGCAGAAAACAGAACAGGAAAATACAGAAATATAGAAAACAAGCAAAAAACTATAAGAAAAGAAAATGTCAAAATTAAGTCAGAAGGAAGGAAGGATGGGAAGACGTGTAAAAAGGATATGGGAAGAAAAGAATTAGTTAAGAAAAAACTGAAACAGATGAAAGGAAAGAAAAGAAAAGAAAAAGGAAGTAAGAGACAATGACATGGAAACAAAATAAGAAGAAGAATGAAAATATTGTGGAAATGAAAGAGAAAGAAGAAGGAAAAAGAAATGATGTGGAAAAAAAAGCAGAAAGGAAGGAAATAAATGGAAATGGAGCAAAGAAAGGGGAAAGGGAAGGATAAATGAAAGGAAGACAGGACGTGGTTATGATGAAAAAACAAAATCGAATGTGAAGAGAAAAGGAAGAAGGGCGTCAAAAAGAAAAGAAGAGGAAAATGAATCAGTGTAATAAAAATAGAAAAAAGAAAGAAAGGACATAAAGAGGAAGTCCTGGAAAAAAATGAGGAAAAGAAACAACAGATGAGTGAGGAAAACCGGCAGAGGGATAAAGGAAAGAGCATAAAAAGGAAAGGAAAGATCGAGACTTATAATTTAGAGGCTATTCACACACATCTAAAGAGACCTCTGTGTGGGTTATGTGTGCAAGTGCATGTGAGTGTCAGTCATTGTGTGTGTGTTCGTGTGTGGCAGTGGGAGTGAAACAGCCCTGAGTGTGGCTCTAGATTAATGGGGGCCATTATCTCAATGCCCAAAACACTCAGTGATGAAGAGTCACTGCCTGGCGACAGGCCTCGGCCAATCAATTTGTGGCACAGCAGTCACCTGCCCGGGTCAGAGCCCACATACGGCGGGTGTTTGTGTAGTTGTTGTGGTAGCGGTGCTGGGGGGGACTGGCAAGTTGCCACCACGTTACAGTATGGTGAAAAATGAAAAACAGCCTTCTTGTGCCAGGGTTTCATGGTTTTGGCAGCATGCACAGATAGCTCCATAACTGTTCTGGGAACTAAATTATATTTATATTTTATTCAAAATAATATGCTTGTTCAGGTAGTTGTACTTTAGAATTCCCAATTAGTTTTCTACAGCCTTAAAGCTACACTACACTGGATGTTATGGACAATTCTTAAGCAGGACTGCATGAAACAATTAAGGAGCAGGACCCACAAAGTCCAAACTGTTAACACCTTCAGGAAGATCATCATATGTGATGATAAACTTAGTATTCAGCTATGACCCAGACCCCCAAAAAACATCTGTTAGTCTAAAAGCAAAACAAGGCGCACTGGGTCAACAGCACACTCGCCATGAGTTCTAGAAGTTATGTCCAGATGCTTCTGAGGGGAAAACCACCTGACCCAAGTGCACCTGTCCACAAAGCACCAGAAACAGCATTTTAAAGCAATACTAACACAATCTTTCCTATTTGGGAAGGGGACAGTGGCTACATTTGTATCAGGGATGTGTTGTTAACTTTTAGAGGCAGATTTATGAAATGCCGTTCAGGCTGTTGTATTGCTTTGATTGCACTTTATACACATTAAGATAGTGAAGCCAGAACCTCATAGATTTTAAACAGATTCAGCAATTCCTTAACAGATAACAACAAATTTGGTGCAGATAGTGAAGTAACCGTAAAATGATACAGGTGCTTGGAAACCTTCCTTTTTATAGGAATATAACCAGAATACAACCAGTTGGCAGCCAGCTTTGAGTCCCCTATGGCAAAGGGACATGCTGCAAAAGAGTTAAGCCCATCAGTGCAGAGTGACTCAGACTGATTCCAGTGTATTGGCCCTGTCTGCACTCATAAAGTAGACAGAAATTATTTGCAAAACAGAGAATGAATGCAACTGGTGCCATTTGGAATTTGGTCACTTAAAGACAGGCTCCCTCCCACCAGCCTACCTGTGTAATTGTGTCCACAGTGTTTCAAACCCCAAATATTTATATAATAATGGATTGGATTTATATAGCACTTTTCAAGGCACCCAAAGCGCTTTACAATACCACTATTCATTCACTCTCGCATTCACACACTGGTGGAGGCAAGCTACAGTTGTAGCCACAGCTGCCCTGGGGCAGACTGACAGAGGCGAGGCTGCCATATCGCGCCATCACTGGCCATCACCAGTAGGCGGTAGGGTAAAGTGTCTTGCCCAAGGACACAACGACCAGGACAGAGAGCCCAGGGATCGAACCAGCGACCTTCCGGTTACAGATACGCTTCGCAACCCCCTGAGCCACGGTCGTAACCAATGTCATGACAAGATTCCTCAAGTTGCTCCACCGGCACTGCAAACTTGTTACAATCAGACTAAATTGCATTTTTTTGGTCTGCATGTTGCATGTAATACTTTCACCACTGATAATAGAGTGTACTGGTAAAACTTCTGCACATAATTTTAGCAAATCTTGAAATTTCTGAATTTGTTATTAAATAACTGTGGCAGTTGTACTTTAGCTAAAAAAAAAAAAAAGCTTGACATTTTCCTGAAATCTGCTTGTAGGCAGTTTAGATGAGAAAGCCGGTAACACACTCATGTCTGTTCATTAAATGTGAAGTTGGAGCCACTGGTAGTTGAGCTTAGTTGAAGGGTAACACCAGGCTCTCGCCAGTGTCTGAAAAACAACCGGACATACATGAGTGCTATCAGTCATCCAGTCCAACTCTTACCAAGTAGTTGAAGCAGGTGATTTCACAAAATGTCAAAGTGTTTCTCTGTAAAGACCTGACTATCACTGCTAGTACTCATGATACAATGGGGTGCGTTTGATGAATGCGTATGCAGCAGTTCACAGTGGATGCTTGGTCTGGTGCCATATGTCGAGCGACCTTTTGTATGCTGTTTCTTGAACTCTGTTTTTTGTGTTTTTTTATATACCTTTTCCTCCCACCTCTTTCAAAGCTAACTGAAGAGCAAGGGGAAATTATTTTCCCCTTTGCTAGAAAATTGTGCGTCTTCTGAAGGATGCTCTTTCTCCTGGAGAAGAGGTTCCTCGTCATTACCTTGAGAGTGCCAAGATCACTCAGAGAAGAGGGCTCTGAGTTATTTATTCGGCTCACATGCCCAAACACACACAAGCACGTGTGCAGATAGACAGGGACGCAAAAGCACACACCACAGAGAAATTCAGTCTTTTTCTGGCTTGAAAAATATCTTAGAGCTATGTGATGGAGGACCTGTGAGGAGGATCCAAGAGGGTAACTTAACACAAAAGAACCACGCTACCTGGGTCCCCCGCTGTGAGCATTTTTAACTCCGTGCACTGGGCTTGTGTGGCTTAGAAAACCCATGCTGCTAAATGGACTCCCTGCAGTACCTGGCAACACCTTACTGTAAGAAGGGGGTGGGGCTCATAAGAAGTCAAATTGATTCTCTTCTATTGGCTGAATACCACACCAGGTCATACATGTGACTATACCTTTGAAAGGCAACAGCTATGTTCACAGTCACTCATGTGAGATTTCCTAAAAATCACTGATTTTCAAAAGTACCTGTATATGTACCTTTTAATTAGAGAACATCAAACATGGGTTTCTGGGATCAGTTCTGATACTTCTCGAATAAAAAGTATTCAGATAGCAATATATGGACCTATATTCTTCACATTTCTTACAAATCCATGTAGTATGCTAGAGCTACACTGAAAAGGGAAAATAATGGGATCACTCTGAATATATTTGGTTATAGTGGGCATATACAGGAGTTAGAGTAGGTCATCTTTTAACTGGAAGGTTGGTGGTTTGATCCCTGACGTCTCCATTATGCATGCCAGTTATCCTTGGGCAAGATACTGAACCCCAAGTTGCATCCATTGGTGGGTGAATGTTTGAAGGAAAGCACTTAAGCACAGCAAAAAGTGCATGTTTGACTGGGTGACTGTGGCATGTTTTAACTGCTTTGAGTGTTCAGGAACAGAAGAAAAGGACTATATATAAGGACCAGCCCATTAATTGTGCAGCAGCTCGGATTATAAATACTGGCCTCTCAGCAACTCGGGTTGACAAGCTATTTGATTTTTATTTCTAGACTGCACCAGGCTTTTTCATTTTTTTAATCAGGCTGTTGAAAAGTCAAATTGGAAGCTGAATTCATTAAACAGCTTGGTAGAAAGATGTGTTCATTTTTGATTAAGTGTGCTTCAAGCTGATATTGGCAACACTGTTTCAACCGAAGTTTGCATAAGAGCATCTCTGAACGCACAACACAGCGAACCTTAAAACAGAAGACCACACCGAGAGCCACTCCTGCCAAATAAGAACAGGAAACTGAAGGGAAGGAAAAGGGAGTCAACTCTGGAAGTAGCAAGCTGCAACTAATAAAGTCTTTCTTCTAAATGCTTATCTTAAAAAATATTATTTTAAACTCGGAATCACACAAAGCTAAATGAAAAAGAAGCTGGAAATAAAGACTACAGGTCCCCTACATCCTCTGACGAAAGTTAAAAGTGCCTTCGACGATTAGAACTCGTCTGAGATTCACCCCTGAGTCAGGACTCTTTACTCTTTGTTAGATTTTTGTTTTTGTTGATACTCTACCTTGGAAACAAAATAAGCCTTTAAAACAACACACTGAGATGCTGCCACTGCAAATGTAGTTCTCAGTGATGAGTCATTTTAACATTGCAAACCATGGCCTGTCATTAAGCCCCAGGTGGTGACAATCCAGCCAGCACGCTGCTAGCTGCTAGTTATTGATAATAATGGAAACAATAAAGGGAAATACAAGCCTGTTTAGGGCTAACAGGAACAGTTTGTCTCTATTCCTCCACTATGCCAATTCACTAATTCACTCAATAAAAACAAATTATCCAAATACGATTTTCAATCAGACGAGCAGCTTCATTCCAACCCTACATCAAGACTGAACAGCTGTTATTGGTACTGGTCACAATCAGTTGAATGCCACAGTACAGGAAGGGTAGAGAATGGTTTTGAATAGTCTCCCCTTGCTCTCCATCGCCTTCAAAACTACCAGAACCTGACATTTCCCCTCCTGCTACCACAGGTGAAACTGAATCCAATTACAGCAATAAGTACCTCCTTAAGTAACCTGTTCCTCAGGCTCTTGGGAATCATCTATCATTGGAGAATAAAGGGTTAAGCCCTCTCACGCTAACCCACCTCCCACTAACCCTGTGAACCCGAAGCTCTCATCGCTGACTCAGAGTGATGAAACAAGAGAATACTTTGCCAATACAAATCAATTCTGATAAAAAGTGCTTTAGAAACAGGCAATTATCTGAAGAATACTCTGTGAATCGCTTTTCATACACATTCTGAACACACAGTTATGAACACACAGTTTTGTCATGCTATCACACCAGTTTGCAGGGGTTAATGTTAACATTAGTGTGGTGTTAGTGTGTTTATAGCTGAAAACAGGGCCTGCGTTTATAAGAAGAGTGTTTGGTGCAGTAGGCATTTCTTACTGTGGTTTTATTTACTACACAAACATTGCTTTAAAGTGCACATGTACGTTATTTGATGAAAACTTAAACAGAACCAGTTTTTGAGAGCAAAAACCAGCACTGCCTGTGTACAGTAAGGTCCATGTTTGACAGCTTTATCAGTTTAGCAGCAGATACAATAAAAGATTAGCAAGTCATCAAAGTAATGATAAGCAAAAATGATAGACCTGCTGGAACAGATGAAGAGCCATTCAGGCTCTCACTCACTACATATGAAAATCAGATCACTGCATAATAAACGTAATATATTATATGGTAGGTGAAGAACCAGAATCTGGTTTCAGTTTGCAATCCAAAGTGTATTTACCTAACTACAGTTGGCTGAACTTTGACTGCGTATGGGTTAAAACTTCGATTGGATATTTAAAAAAAAATGAACATGTTGGCTACAAAGCTAATTTACAACCACAGGTTCTTATCTGATGTCCTCTGTTTGATGTTTTTAGTTTCTCCTCATTCATTCCCAGACTGTAGACAAGCATGTTACATGTCTGTCTGATGACCCTAACTGGTGGGTTCACATATTGCTAGCACTTTATCTAGCAAAGCGTTGCTGAAGAAAAAATAAAAATAAAACACTACTCAAATACTATTTTATACTAAGAGTTATCATCAGATTAGATACTCATTTGCAACAGTATCGATACGAACAGTGCCACCTTCAGTTGAAACACAACTTCAAACAGCACCGTTGGTAGCAGCCCCTCTCCTCACTAGCAGCTGAACGCATGAAAAGTAGTTAATATCAACAGACTGAACTACACTTTAAGATGAATTACAAAAGGTCAGGAAAGTTCCTGTTTGAAAAGTACTAAATGTCAACCTGGCCGGTGCACACATTAACATTGGCTGTTTAACAATTAGCAGTTACCTGCTAACCACATTAGTCGATTTATTAAGTTATTTTTACAGTAGAGGCTATGGCTGTGGCTAATTATGTCCTCTGTTTGATGTTTTTAATTTCTCCTCATTCATCGCTAGACTGCAATGAATGACCATTGAACGCGACAGGAGGTCATATTTGTCTGATAAATGGCCCCAGCCAATGGGTTCCAATGTTGCTCCTCCTTTTCTAGACCAGGGTCCAAAAATCAATACTAGGAATTATTATTGGATCAACATTATCAACATTATCGATATGAACAGTGTCAACTTTGCCTCCTTCAACTGACACAACTTCCCACAGAACCGTTGCAGACCGTCAGGTCACAGCCCCTCCCCTCACTAGCAGCTGAACACGTGAATAGTAGCTGATGTCAAAACTAAACAATTTATGAGGTATGTTAGATGTCAGTAAATCTTCTGTTTCAATATTAAAATATTAAACAGTTATATCATAAATGTTGACATAGCTGGTGCACATGCTAATGTTAGCCATTAAACTATTAGCAATTATCAGATAGCAACACTGGCTGATCTATTAAGTTATTATAATGGTAGCAGCTAGTGGCCATGGCTTATAACAAAAAGATAATATTAATATTGGAGCTAGTCAGCAAACATTATTAGTGCTGCCTATTGGTAACATTAGTAATGTTAACAGAATACATTATTCCCACTATTCCTAAATCCAGAGATTAAAAAGATATTAAGTATAAAAAAAATGATTTTTAGAAATTCTACCAGCAAGAGCATCTTAAGATATAGTTGTCATATATCAATTCACTGTTACATCAGAAAAAAAGAAAACAGTGATGTGATTGATGTATTATTCTCATCTTTACAAAAAACAAAGACTGTGAATTTTTCTCCTCTTGCGGAGTAGAAAATGGTATGAATTGTTGGGTATTTTCCTGAGTATTATATTTCGTTTGAAATTTCAGCGATAATTCTAATCTAAAGAGTTTGTTAGCATAATGAAGTATGTAAACTTTACAACTATACTGAGATATTTTTTATAATCCCCCCGTTTTTCCCCCTTATTTGCTTCATGAGACTTTTTCCACTTCAGATTCTGACACATTTTATATTAGGGGTTGCGTCAGAAAGGGTAACAGGTGTAAAAATCTGCCAAATCAAATATGCAGAGCTACCTGCTGTGGCAACCCCTTGGGGAAATGGGGCGCTGCCAAAATGGAAACGGAAAGCTTGCTCACTTCCTTTTGAAGTTGGATTAATGGCATAAATGAAGCTGTGTTTTTCGGACCATCCCAACTGGTTTAGCGCAGATACGATGGAGTTGTTCACTTTGTCCAAAACCTCTAATGTATATCCAGACCAACCAGCTAGCGAAATAGCTACGATTTTAAATTACAAAAACATTTCCTGGAGGCACAGTCGAGCTGGTTCCTTTGTCTCTTTGCTCGACTTAAACCTCGACGGGCAGAAGCGCTCAGAATCCAAAACTTTAACAGCATTAAAGTCAAAAGTTGTTCCCTTGTCTTAACTGCGATCAGTGTGATCAGCGGTAAGTCAGACTTCTGTCAGATCCTCTTTTGCATGTACCGCTTCCAAAACTGATGGGGGGATGCCTCTGTATCACAGCAGATGTCTGCCTGCACAGCATGTAATTGCAGCCAGGCACCCCACTGCCATCCCAGAGTTATAACTCAGAGAAGTTAAATCTTACCAGGCAGTTACACTATCAAGCACTCTGGCTGCATCAACCTAATTTGCAAACAAAACACAAATGTTCTTTGGGTACGCAAAAGCACACACACAGTATTTCAAGCCTTACTGCTGTTTCAACGATTCTGAGTGCAGATTTTGTTTGGGCAGCAAAGAATGGGTCTGTAATTTAAATGTTTGTTATGACGCTGAAAGAATATGCTGGCCATGATCAGGGCCTCCATGTCGAATGCTTCAAGGACAAGCTCCAAGGCAAGCTAGGCCTCAGTCTTGCTCACCGTCAGTAACCTATCATGTCATTTAAAGGGCTGTGAAAACTGATTTACACCTGAATTTCAACAGCAACACACTGCAGCGCTCTATATTGTTTTTCAAATGCATGCAGCTGCTTTTTTGATTTTTGATTTTGTTATGACTGCTCTGGGTTTGCATAATGTAGATGTTTATACAGTTCCACAAAGCCTGGAAAACTACAACAGAAACCCGAGTAAGTAAAGCATCCAACTGAAAGGTCGACAGCTTAGGGACATTTGTGTTTGTGATAGCAGCTCAAAAATTGTTTTGAAAGCTGTTTAAATACAAATTTGGAAAGTGCAATGAGATCATATTTTAGAAAAAAATCACACTCGTTCGGTTTGACACTGCACTTGGCAAGCCTCTCCATGTCACCTTCAGCCAAATTTTTGGCTGAGGATGAAAAAAAATAAGGCAGACTCGTCCAACAAGAACACAAATCCATAAAATCCAATGCCGCCCTCACACCTGCCAGCAGTACAGTAATGCACAAACACCACAGCACAAACAGACGCCGTCCTCTTTCGACCTGATTATAGTCATTTACCTTTGCAATTTGGACACACCAGTTGAGCAGCAGCTGCGATCCAATGTTGTCCTTGTGCTCGTGCACATAGTCGAGGAGGCAGCCGTGGGGCATGAGCTGGGTGACCAGCTGGATGGTGGGGCTCAGGCAGACACCGAGGAGACGCACCAGGTGGGGGTGCTCCATGCTGGCCATGATCAGGGCCTCCTGGGTGAGAGGGGGGGAAGGAGGACAAAAATGGACTAAGAAGACTGCTGACTTACAGGGTTCAAGAAACTTCTCTTCTGATACTTTGGAGCTTCTTTGCTTTCTGTACTATATTTGTGTCGCACTGAACAGAATTTTAAGCTTGCAGCTTCCCCCTTTGACCTTTTTGCGCAATTTCAATATCATTAAATTATAGTCATATATATTTTGGTTATTTTTAGTTGGCACACTGAAATCTGAAAAAAAGAACCTGATTCAAAAGGTGGCAATGTGTGAAAATTTATTTGAAATCTAGTTCCTGAAAATTTGCTCATTTAGTGTGTGGAAACAACCCACACTGGGCTGTTTGTGACCTGGTTAAAAAGTTTAAGGAAAAACATGAAACTGAGACCAACATCCTCCTATACGTCACAAATTCATGACCATTCAATAAAACCTCCACCAATTAAAATGACGGACAACAATGGAGAAACGTCCTGCTTCTTTTTCTATACTATTACTGTACCTGCCCACTCTGGAGTATTGTCTGATTAGTCTGCGTTTGGTGGTTGCTAGGCAATGTGATGACTTCATAATATATCATGCATAATTCAGGTTTAGTAGACATAAAATCCAAAATTAAAATGATCTGCTGCTTTTTTCAGGTGTTGTAGGTGCAAAAAAAAAATCTGATATTTTGAAAAAAGTTAGCATCATCAAGACACACACAGGGAGCCGTTTGGCACTTTGGTACCTTGATGCACTAGCTGTGAAAATACTGATGCTGATTAAAGAGGGAAACAGTTCATTTTTAGATGTTGGAAAGATGGTGATGCAATGAGATGAGTTTATCAACCAGGAAACTGCCATGTTTTCACACACTCAACATTCACATTATCTCACTGAAGTCTTTGTGGTAAGATTTACGCAAACACTGAGGTTTATTTCAACTTAAATTTGATATCATAGGAAGTAGAGATTGGTGCACAACTGCACAATGATATTTATCTAGTGATATTGTGTGGATAAAGGCACACAAAATATCAATATTTTATTACATAAATAAAAATCTTACAAAGTACTCGTCTTATGCACCGCCATCCTGACATAATATTAACTGAGAGGCCTTATATTAAATCAGCTCAACTAAAAACCATCACACACTAGACACAATTAGCCTGATAAAGCTACCTCGTACTTCAGAGCAAGGTAAAGGCTCAGGAAGGCGAGTAAAAAAAAAAATTGGACATTTAAAAGAAACATTAGTGACCCGTGACTAAATAGCTGCCCAGAGTTTGAGGGTGTTGAACACTCGTGACCACTTTTAATCTCAAGGCGACTGCACAGGTTGCCTGATAGGAGGCAACCTTTCTGCAAACAATTGCAGTCTGACTTGGACTGCTTGCAAACACTATCAGAGAGATTGTTAAAGGTCTGCAAATAATTGCTTTCTGATTTATAAAAGCAGACAGGCTGCAAACATGTTGGTATCAGTCTGATTGAATCTCAATGATTTTCCACGATTTATCACAGTTAATCGCTTATCAGAAACAAACTGCATTTAATTGCCAACTTGACCCCATCCAATCACAGACTGGTTGCAGACTGACTGTGTTACGTCAACATTTATGGCAGGTTTTAGTGTGCTTAAAAAGCCTGATTTTGCAACACAACAATAACGGAGGCGAGGTAACCTCACTGAATAAAGCAGGTATTGACAACGTTTAACTCTAACTCAAGATACTGCAAAATGTTCAAAATCACAATAACATTGTTTTGTGTCGGGTGATTCCCGCCTCTAATGGGAACTCATACAAACAAAACTTGACGACTTTAACTCTTTAAAGTCATCAAGTTGTCAAGACATTCCTGTTTCAACATTTCCGTAAACCCATTTTTTTAAGGCACTGACGCCAAAGGACACGTTGTCATAACATCTGACGCTCTGGGCTCAAAGTATGTTGGAATCTTTATTCTGGGTTTTTGTGGGAAAACAATCAACATTATAAATATTAAGTTTATTGAGCAGCATTAGGTTCTATTATCCTTTTTTTTCTATGACAGATCAAGCTGTTACCCTTGGATAACACTACAGTGTCTACCAAAGAATTCCTAATAGAAATGAAGTTAGATGCATAAATTAATATTTGTGAGATGATTACTATATCTGTATGCACAGCATCTGCCCTGAGTAAACTCATAGTGAGAGAAAACCCTGCAGAACCCTTCTTCAAAGCTGCACAAACACAGCCTTTTTAATCTATATTTTAGCATGCACAACACACAGAGGTTCTTAAATGATGCTCCAATTAAAAGAAAAAAACACAGTAAAACGTGCATGCTTAGAATCCACGCTGCTGTCTAACACAAAGTTACTGCGCCTCTGATTCCAGAAGCTGCTTGAGAATTTCTCGCTCTTGTTGTCATTTTGGCGTGTAAATACATTTTCTGTCCTCCCTCTCCGTCTCTCTCTGCAGCAGATGGACGCAGGGGTCTGAACAGTTGGGAGTCAACGTTGGGTAATTGTTATTGCGGCGCTGCGAGCAGAAGGATGTGTGCCGGTGATGAAGTGTTATGATGGCGAGGACCGATACTTGTGGCCGGCGCATATACGCGTTACGGCTGAGCAGAAGCTGCACTTCAGTGCCATCGCTCAGAAACACTCACTTCACTCTCGGGCTCTCTCTCTCTCTCTCTCACTGACATGCAGACACACTCTCTTGGCAGCTCTCGAAAACACTCACGCCCTCAAGGACACACACGCACACTCTCTCTCTCTCCGTCTTTGCATACGGCAAGCGGTTGAGGAGGTGTATATCCAGGCTTGGCCCCGGGGCAGCCGATGGATAGATGAGGTGCCTTTTTAAATTTAGATGCTAAAGAATGAGCTGAGAGGGAGAGAGGTAGTGGCAGTGTGGGTGGTGCGCGAGTAGATTAATTCTAAACAGCAGCGGGGCCATAGGCCGTCGTGAGGCTTTTGGCACCATCAGTGGCCTGATTTAAGCAGAGCCTCGCAGCACTGAAGTTGTGCCACTACTTTTTCACTTCTTAAAACCACCTGCTCCCCCTCTGCCCCCAACCACTCGCCATCAGCCACCTCTGCACCAGGAATGCGCCTCGCCTCGGGATCCAGAGAGGAAGGGAAAAAAAGGGGGAAGAGCACTTTTATTCTCACACTGTGATCTCAATAGAGACCTGGGAGTCGTAAACTGTGTCGGGCTAAACTCTTGCTCCTGCTTTCTACTCTCCGGGCAAATGTTACGAGGATTCGCCTGTGTGTGTGTGTGTGTGTGTGTGTGTGTGTGTGTGCGTGCGTGTGTGTGTGTTTTGGTTTCCCTCTCATCTCCCTGAGCGCCGACCTCCATTACTGCCGGCTGACCCTCCTTTTCCATCTCGCTCCCTTGCTCACTTGCCCCCCTCACACACACTTGCACAAACAAGAGTTGATAGACTGGCAGAGCCGTGTGAAACTTGCGCCTGTGCTAGTGCGTGTGGGTGTCTGCACGTGAGTGCTACAAAAGTGGAGCAGATGCATTAAATGAATGTATTGTTAGGGCCTTTGCATTTCACACGTCACATAATCGAGTCAAATCCACATATTTGCAAACACGAGCAATTCACTCTGCATCTCTCGCACGCAAGGCCACCCCACCCCGCCTCCCTCACCCCATGGGGAGGCTTATTTTTTGTTGCACAGAGCGTGTTTGGTTATGTGTGTGTGTGTGCGGACTTTCAGAGAGTGTTTGGAGCTGGCACTCCAGTGGCCAGTTTCTCAGTGGCGAAGCGTGAGCCTGCCTTTAGATTGCTGTTTAACAAGCCAGCAGACAGAGCATATTGGCTCTGGATGGACAGGGACGCCCACTGGGAGAGACACCGAGAAAGAGGAAGAGAGGGACCGATGAAAAGGAGGGAGGGAAAAGATGCACAGATTAAAAAAAGTGCCCAGAAATGGGGAAACGCAGGACGGAGCGCAGCTGTGTGTGCGACAGGAGAGAGAATAAAGTGGTTCGCACTGTGGTTGGTAGTCAGCTAGTTGTGAATAATGATTTTAGTGTTTGATTTTTGCATTAACATTCTTAGTATTGATCACTGTGTGTAGCCATCTGTCTCGCAGTTGTTAGCACTATGCTACGTGTAAGGATCACGGATGGTCTATGAGAACTGGATACCAGACTCCGGCATGATATCAGTCCAATTAGCGTTCATCCAGCGTGGACACCTTCCTCTGGGTTGTGTGTCCAAGTGCACATGTGAGTGGGAGTGTCGCTACTCTTTAAATAAGCTTCCTCTGGCTTAACTGTACTGACCCACTGGGTTCAAGGTTATAAAAGGCTGTTTTTTGACTACTTTCGATTTCACCTTTAGAAACAGTTTACCTTGCCTTGTTAGGTATCATTCTTTTCAGCACAACATCACATGTCTGACTTTGCAGTTATTTTTCATACTGTATTAACACATTAAAGGGAACCCCAGCTATTAACACATGTTTGCGCTAAAATATGCACTGTGTTTTCAATAACATATATGTGGTATCCAAATACGCCAAATATTTTCCTTTTAAGCACATTTTATATAAAACCAGTTTACCAGTAGGTCGCCATTGTTATTTACTTCTCAATGCACTCTAGGTAGTGACGTCACATGGTTGCACCACATCGAGTTCACAGTTAGAAGCGCACTGGAAATGGCTTCTGTTCAACCTCTCCAGTTTCAACCAGAGCAAACCGAGCGAGATGATGAAAATAGTCAACCAGTACTTACTTTAGATGAAGATGAAAACAATCCGTCACACGAGGACGTGAGAGTGAGGGAAAACTACTGGTGTCTATGCGGCTACTGCTTGCCAATGGCAATGGCGACTGAGAGCGTTTGGTGTAAAGAGCTTAATTTTATGGTAGCAGCTATCCATGGTATCGCATAACCGCATGATAAAAACATTAATAGAATTCTAATTTCTATTAAACAGTGAAATTACGATATTGTTATTTTTACAGATTCTCCATGCAACACAGTGCAGCAAAACTTTGAAGCCGTTGTGCCAAACTAGGTAAAATTTGTTTCCCCTGCGTCGGGAGCATACACTGGCCTTTCGAAATCATGGACTAACAGTATCCCACGTTCGTGATTTTTAGTTCATAAACACTTCTTATAATGACTAACTACTCCAGAAATGTTGGAGATGTTAGCTCTTTATACAGTAAAATTACAGTGGGATACAAATAATATCAAAATGTGCTTAAAAGGAAAACATTTGGCGTATTTTAATACCACATATGTGTTATTGAAAGCAAAATGCATATTTTAGTGCAAACATGTGTTAATAGCCGGGGTTCCCTTTAACACAATGGAACTAAAATCACCAAAAAAAGCACAAAATCTGAGAAGCAAAAAGTTCGATGTTTTTACTGTAACAACCACAAACATGTTAAACAAAGCATTTTCATAACTTGAAATGCAAACATAAATTGCACATTTTAAAAGATTATGTACAAATGCAGCAAAGAGCAAAGGTACAACTGTTTGCATTAAATGCAGCCGATGTCTCAGGTGTGTTTTCCCCATCAAGTGCCACAATAAGATGCCACACAAAGTATTTGTGCCACTTCAAGCCCCAGACAGAGCGGCACATTACTGCTCCGACACCTCCGGGGTGTATCACTCCTCCTTTTGTCTCCCTGGAGACACTGGTGGCATCTTTGACTACACTACATGCTAACTACACACTTCAAACACGCAAAAGATCACAAATCTCTCTCAAATTTTAAAATCTGCTATCGACATCACTCTCTCTCTTTCGCCGCCGTCCCTTCCCTCTCTTCCTAAGCAACCAAATGCCATGTGCCAGTGAGGCCTGTCGAGTCTGAGATGTAGCTACTGGGTTTTTTGCAGTGTCTCTGAACACTGCACGATCTGACCTTGGACTGAATTAGCAGAGATGTCAACTCCTGGGATGATTGGGGACTATCTTGAATGTTTTTCTGCCTGTGAATAATCTTTCTCACTGCAGACTGACGGACTTCAGATTGTTTGGAAATGACTTTATAACTCAAACTGACAAAAACGTCTGCTTTTATAGAGGTGCTCACACTTCCTGATGATCAGGTAATCAAGAGTATTTAATAATCTGCATCAAGCTGCTATCTACCCCCTTAATTCATGTGGAAGCGGTGAGAGTGGAATTAGTTTTTCACACTCTGATTCTGCATTTTTACTTATCTTTGCCTAAAATTAGTAACGCAGCGACTTATGGCATGTCTGCTTGGTCTAAGCTTGTATTTACAAACTTTTTAAAACCTTAAAACTGAAAGACGGGGTACTTTACTTGACTAATAATTACAACTGCGAGGCTTAATAACTTTTTTTTGCATGCTACTGATAACCTTTTATCCACATTGTTTTGCTAACAATTCAATTTCATTATTTTTTATGCTGTTCTCCAACATCTGCATATCACATACAGCTATTTCATTTACGTTCTCATTATAATCTATTCAAATCTTTATTCTGGCTGAATTAAAGGAAAGAAACAAAACACAGACCATGTTCATCACATGCATAGAGTACAATAATGAGACATTAAGCTGAGCTGTTTTACCCAATCAGCAACCTGAAATGCAACAATACTCCATTTCAGTGCCACATAAGATCAAGAAGAGCCAAAAATCCCCCCAAATGAAAAGGTGGATTTGAAAACAACAGGATATTTGCTTTTAAAAAGACAGAAATGAACAGCTAGATGAAAGGGTTCATGATCCAGCATCCACAATTGTATAATGATGAGGCACCTTTTTGCACAACCTTGTGATAAATGAGACACAAAAGCTTGTGTATTTGAAAAAAAAGAAAAGAAAGAAAAAAATGGAAATTCCACCGCCTGCCCTTCCTCATCTTCCTCTCCCTTCCATCATTCCTGCATTGCTATAAAGCCATATCTCATAAACTAGTGCTGTTCTTTAATAGAGTCTTGTTCCATACATGGCTGGCTGTACAGCGTGGTGGAGTTTACTTTATTACAGGCTCCGACTGAGAAGGTGCTCTCGTAAGAATTTACCGCCAAATGCACGATTCCACAAAGCGACAGACCCGGCAGTCTCTGTGACAACGCTTTATGGCTCGCGCACGCACATTCACACACACACGGCCAAAAACAGATACAAATTGTTGCGATATAAATACTCACGTCCATGAACTCCACGTTGGCTTTAGGACCGGTGGTCTCATTGAGGATTTTAATAGCCACGGGGATCTTCACCGTCTCACCTTCTGGGACCCAGATGCCCTGAAATATACAAGCAATCACCATAAATGTACCCAATAAACAACCCCTGGCACACACTCACACACAGAGCTACCGCAGAACTGACTTTGAATGGTGGTTGTTGTGTTTAACTTTCTCCTGCAGCTCTAATAAATCCAACCCCATCTTCCAAAAATACCGTTGGCCTTCAACAATTAGCTCGTGCATAACTAAGTTTAAAACCCTTTGGATAAAGCGATTAGAAAAGACAAATATCACAATTTCAATTCACTTTATGAGGCTTAAATTCTGCTAAAAGCAAACTGCTGTGGGATTGTACTGCCATAAATTGCATGCAGATTAATTTAAATAAAATATGCCTTAAAACGGGCAGATGAGTAGAGGAATCCAGAGGAATTTGGAGCCAGCGGTAGAACGTGCAGTATTTATTTGATGGATTCTGCTGATTTTCGGGGTGCTATGAATAATTTTGCCAAGGGCAGCGAATTTGGCAAGCAAACAGCAACTTCTGTTCCAGGTCCTTGAGCCGCCCTCAGCTTGTGTCTGTCAGGAAACGCTGTGACAAAAGAAAAGGTTTGTGTTTGTTGTTCAGAGGTTGTTCTTCAACCGAGAGAGGTCTGACACCTATGCTGGTATTGGTATTCCCTCCACACTTGCGTGATAAGGTCTATATTTTGTTTATTTTTGGGGAAATTAGAAAAAATAACCCTCAAATATGACCTATGAAAGATATCTGAACATCTGGTGTTGATTGTCAACAACTGAATTTCTATTCAGTCAAGTGACCACTTTGCCATGCAGTCAAGAGCTCATTGTGACATCACTGGTGTAGTCCAGTCATCTTTCTGCCTGCCTCCTTCAGGCCCATCAGCCTCCACTCTGCAGACATTAAATATCACTGGTTATCTGTCATTCTAGTTTGCAGATGCTGTCACGCAACCCACCTCCTCCCCATCTCCGCCTCTCCCAGTTACTCAGGTTCCATCCAAGCCTCCATATTCATCTCCCCCACCAGCATCTAGACCAGGGATGACCAGCTCCAGGTTTTAGATGTGTCCGTGATCCAACACAGCTGATTCAGATGGCTAAATGACCTCCTCAAAATGTCTTGAAGTTCTCCAGAGGCCTGGTAATGAACTAATCATTTGATTCAGGTGTGTCGACCCAGGATGATATCTAAAACCTGCACGACATCGGCCCTTGAGGCCTCGAGTTGCCAGCCCTGATCCAGACTCGGGGGGCCCTGCCCTAATCAATATCACCGCCGGGATTCTGTTCTGCTGCGATAGGCCATTCTGGTCTAACCGGTAAATACCTGAAATTGAATTCCGTACATCAATAAATGATGTTCAATTCCTGCTAATGATCTCTCCTTATTTAAATCCCAAGTGGCGATTTCTCACTCAGAGCTCCAGTTCAGTCACATCTACGTGTATCTTTTATAGACTTACCCTACTGCCAGGATGAAAGCTTTCAAAGGACGGTCAGCTACATGCGTTTTCACTCTGGACGGGTAAATAATGTCACCGTGTGGGAGAAGAGCAAGAAACTGATCATCATTAATACGTAGCTAGCTTAAAGAAGCTACTTAAATGATGTAAATCTTATGTTTTGTTGACTTGGACATTTACAGTGTAGGGCCATAAAAGTTCCAGTAGTGTTAATTTGTCAGTGTTGTGTCATAACAGTGAAGTTGACCAAATATTTTACCAATATCCAGCAAATCATCTACAGTTTAAATATGTTGCTGTGGAGAAGCAGGGACTGGTGTGATTCAGCCTATACGGCAGGGTTAAGAGAGATGTGCTCACATGTTGGTGCCATACTCTACGTCTACGCCAATCAGAAAGCTGTAACTAAACAGTGATTAGTGCATCTGATAGCACAGCAACTATCTGGCATTTTGGCTTTCAAAATACATGAAAAGCTGAAAGATGTGTTTTATTGTGTTAACACAAAATAACAAGTTGTGACACACTGCTGTCCCCTACATAAGCTGCCTTTACAACTTAAAGGTATCAGCAATACCCTGTATTTACTTGATATTGATCGGCACCAGAGTCTGCAGGATGGCTTTATCACACACTGACCTTGTAGACTGTTCCGAAAGCTCCCGAACCCAAAATCTTCACCCTCTTCAGCTCTGTCTCTTTCAGGATCCGCAGCTGGGCCTGGTTTGGAGCAGTTCCACTGGGGGTCAGGGGCTCCACCAGCTGAGAAAGCAAAACACACAGACACACTCATATTAAGACTATTTATCCCACTCTCCGTCTCATCTGGTGCCAAGAATGTGAAGAAAACCTCCTGGCAGCTATTGTTTTTATTGCAAAGCTATCGAAAACTAGAAGTGTGCCTTTCTTTTACATCAAATCCAAATATTTTTAACCTCCTGCTACTTGGCACTGTGAATGCTAAAACACATCTTCAGAGCCACCGGGAGCATGCAGCAGGGTGAGGCCGCTCCATTTAAAATAATAAGTAAAAAGCAAGTCTAGGAAAGAGTGGTGGAAGGTGAACACAAGGTTTTTATTTGCAGCAAATAAAAAAAGAAGCCAAAAAACTGAGACTGTACGGCCCTGATAGTTATGATTCTGCAACACACACACACATTTATGAAAGACAAATAATTCGGGGGTGTGAATGTGGAGTTCTGTCAGAACTGGCAGTTGCCAGAGTGGACCGCAGCGTGCCCACCACTAGGCAAATCACAGTCTGGTGTCAGCTGCTATCACAGTCGACAACGAGCAGCAGCTCACCAGCTGTGCACATACAAAACAATTCCAATTCAAGGTTATGACAAGCCTCCTCCGCATGCCGCCTCCCTGCCAGTAACAGCTGACACTGAGCAGCATCCCAGCAGCTGGCCTGGCCACCCGCCTTCACCGCTAGCCGCTAAACAAAGCCTCGGCGACTAAGTATGAAAAAAGCAGGAGCTGGCACCTGTAACCGAGCCGTGAAAAGATCTGAGCCAGAGGCAAGAGAGAAAGCCACACACATTTTCATCCAGGCAGCCTATAGTACACATCTCAGATCAAGCACACACACACACACACAAAAAGTCAATGCACCTGATCAATACGTGTCTTAATGAGCATATCGGGTCCCTCATTCGCTGCGGTTTATCAGCGGCATAATCACCCGGCTTGGCCACGACCATCAAACAATATAATGAGACCATATATCAGTCGGTCAGCCATACAAGCACTTACTCAATGTGATATAAAACCATCAGCACAATAGGACTGGCAATCGCAGCGCCGGTCCGGTCTGCAGAATAGATGACATTGCCCGCAGCTCGGCAATGACACGTCGTTTAATGGCTATCGTTATAGCCGGTCCTGAAGGCGCAGTGTTAAGCCCGCTGAGATGTCACCGCAGGTAGTGAGTTAGAGCAGGGGAAGGGAAATGACAAATTTCATAAGACTGGGGGAAGTGAGTGAGATGAAAGAGGGAAAGGAAGGAGCGATGAGAGGATGACTGAGTGGATCGAGTGACGGTAACGTGCTGTTTGAAACCTCGTTCGGTCTGTAGAGCACCAAAATCGCGTTTTTGTACAAGCGTTAAGATGAAGTGCACAAACAAACGGCCACAGCTGTATCACATTGGGGCCCATGTGAGATGTTTTAAAAGGTTTGGATCATAAATCTAACATGGAGAGAAACTGAATTTTCTTTCCAAGGTCAAGAAAATGGACCTATTTTTTTTTTAACTCCAAACATCAATTTTCTTATTTTTCTTTGCAATGTACGTTGCAGTAACCCCACCATTTAAAGTGCTGCCTTGATGACGTTTTTCAAATCGCTTCAAATGCTGATAGAAGCATTTGACATCTTACCTGACAGTTAACTGTGAACTATGCACACATTTAATGCAACTGTTTGGGCATACTGTGGGTATAGGAAGACATGGTCAAGAAAATCTCCTGAGGCTCAAACTGAGCATCAGAATGGGGAAGAAAGGTGATTGAACTGACTTTGAACGTAGCATGGTTGTTGGTGAGTATTTCAGAAACTGCTGATTTGCTGGGATTTTCCCACACAACCATCTCTTAAAGAGAATGGCCTAAAAAAAGAGAAAATAGCCAGTGACTGTTGGAAAACCCAGAGGAGAATGTCCAGAAGGCTTTGAGCTGACAGGAAGGCCACAGTAACTTAAATAACAACTTGTTACAACCAAGGT
The DNA here is from genome assembly GCF_018398535.1 of Haplochromis burtoni. Classification (NCBI taxonomy): domain Eukaryota; kingdom Metazoa; phylum Chordata; class Actinopteri; order Cichliformes; family Cichlidae; genus Haplochromis; species Haplochromis burtoni. The sequence goes on from NW_024582399.1 coordinate 2,355,408, forward strand.
ATGAGGAGCGACACAGAGAGGAGCAGAAGACCACATTGCGTGCTACTCCGGTCAGCTATGAACAGGAAACTGAAGCAATTTACATGAGCTGACAAAAGTTAGGAAACAGAATATGGACAGGCTTTATAAGTCTTCATTTATTAATTTTTTTTTAGATGATAATATCCAAATAAGTACCAACAATTGCAATTCATATCATGTCAACATGGATCAAAATCTTTGAGGAATGTTTCCAGCAGTTTGCTGAATCTGTGCCATGAAGAATGAAAGTAGTTCTCAAGGCAAAAGGGAGTCTGCAAAGTACATTTATGTAGCTAATAAAACAGCTGATGCACACGTGGTTACATTTATATGTACTATGTCATTTTAGCTGGGAGAACTAATGGGAATACAGTGCTGAGCCCAAGCTGCACTTCCTCACATGGCCACTTTGGGGGCTGGCACCAAAAACGGGAATCAACAACTGTCGAGTCCCATGGTAAAATGCCCAATTTTACAGCAGAATAAGCATGTTTACTGCCTTCTGCGCATAAAAAGTTCTGAGTTCAATAATCAGATGTCATAATCTATTTCTAACATCCCTATGCTTTGTTAAGGACCATTTTAGTGCAGTTGTTTTGATGATTAATATGGCTAACTCTGTGGTGATTACACTAACAGACTGTCAAAGACAGGTAATTTCTTTAGTTTTGGTGAGTGATATTCTAGCATGTTCCTTCACCCTGATTAGCAGGTAACTGTCTCTGAAGGCCACCCATAGAGTCTATGCCTGCATCTTGTTAATAAATCTTCCAAGTTCTACCTGATAACTTAGCTGTCTTTTCTCTTATGCTCACCTCCGACTCCAAACAGCCAAGACAGGCTTTACAAACAGTGGGTATATCACTGCGTCTATACAGTGTGCCTCTGAGGCTTTAAATGAAATATGAAATTTTCTAGCAATGACTGGTTGCTGACTGGATGTATTTACCTCAACAGAAAGGGCAAGCTTTGGTCACATCCATCATATCAGCATGGTATTTGTGCAAAGAGCATTTTTTGCATTTCGGTGTGTGTGCATACATTGCTAGAATAACAAAAAAAACAAAACAATTGCCGCTGTGGGTGGAGAGAAATGGAGTGATTTGGAAAGAGAGAGCAGAGATGAGGCACAGGGAGGTGGTGATGGAGCAGTAATAAGAGCAGATGGTGACAGGCTGTAGTTGTTATTGTTTCATTAGGATGAGGCTGGACTGGACTGGAGAGGAGAGGGAGAGGAGAGGTCTATTAAATAAGACACAGACCCGTAGCCGACGAAGCTCTCTTGAGCTCGTTCTCACTCTCGCACACACTCACCACGCCACTTTATTTACCAGCTAATAATGCACCGTGCCTTTGCCAAATGAGCTTCACTGGTGGCGCGGTGGAGAGGATTGGGATGCTTCATTGGACAAATAAGCAGTATGTTCAAGCCTCAAGCTAGAATACATTCACAGAATTATTGTGTATTGAATAAGTAAACAGTGTCTTCAAACATGAACTTGCTCTGCAAACCCTCGGGTACATGCTTTAATGTTCGCATTACCCATTCAAAGAGCTACATTTGTTGTGTTGGCTGTAATTGAAACATATTGAGGTGAAACAACTTTGTCGTGCCACAAGCGTTTGCCCCGGAGCAGTCGCAGTAGGTGGTCTCGGGGCCTGTGTTGCTGCCTGGTCAATTTTCAGGTGAACTTTGTTGGCTTATTTTGATTCTTAGTGACTGATGTCGGACTTACGAAAGCACCAGTGATTTAATAGGGGTTAAAACTGGGTCACTGGAACTTATACCAGACAAACATGTTGTATAACAATAACCTCACAATTACAAATGTAAAAGTGTGATAGCCATCTAACTATTAGACTCAAACATATGGACTGAGACATACAAGGTCACAAAAAAGGAATTTTCTTTGCACCTAACATTGTTTTATTAAACAACCAGCATCGTCTGCTCTTCATTCGAATGCGGGTTGTGTGTGTGTGTGTGTGTGTGTGTGTGTGTGTGTGTGTGTGTGTGTGTGTGTGTGTGTGTGTGTGTGTGTGTGTGTGTGTGTGTGTGTGT
>NW_024582399.1:2357510-2399128 GCF_018398535.1 Haplochromis burtoni
TGTGTGTGTGTGTGTGTGTGTGTGGTGGGGGTGGGGGGGTTAGCGGCTTTGAATGTTAATAAGTTTGCCTCAGCCGGAAAGTACATTGGGTCAACCCTTGTTTTTTTTAATTTGCTATATTGACTTTATTATTCAAATCTGGCGAGAGTGCTTAAACAAGAGTGCTATATTGGAGAAAGGCGAGCAGTAACTAATTCCTCCACTGCTGTACGGACTGAAACAGACTTTTTCTTACTCATCTCTCCTGTCACTTGAAAAAGACTCAGTAACTTTCACAGTTATCATTTAAAAAGAAAAAAGTTCTTTACTTTAGGCTAAGTTTGGAAAATATGGAGGACCTAATGTGCCAAAATTGATGAATTAATAAATATGACTTTAAATAAACCAAAGATAATATTATAACTAAATATAGGGATTAATTATGAAATAATTAAATCAATAATGTTTTTCTTTTTTTTAACATTTACTTGTAAATTAATTGCCTGTGTTATTTACTTTCCTACTTAACTTCCCTGTTGTTGTTAGCATTGATTATACGGTATGTATTATACTGTCTGTTACTCCAAACATTTCTGCTCTTCTTTGATATTTTACAATACAATATTTATTTGGACATTGGTTCTTTTTTCACTCATTTTCAGTCCAGTCCTTGTGCCTGAACGTTTTTGTTTGTTAAACCATTTAGCACTGACCTATGAATCAGTCAAGCACAGTAAAGGCTCCTAATTCAAGGGATGAACCAGTGTTTTTGTCTAGACATACAGTTAACTTAACAAAGAATCAATTTTAAATTGTATCTTTAGGCACTTTGTTACTAGCAGGCTGTCACAAAACAAGGTAATTCGCAAAGAGCTATTGCCAAACATTTGGCATATCTCAGCATGGTGTGCAGTGTGTCCTTAAAAAATTTGAGGAAAAGTGGAGGACAAAAGAAGAAGTGTCAGACCTAAAAGAATGATCTGAACCACATCGTTAAGAAACAGGAAATAATCCAGCAAAGACCTGACACAGGAGATAAGAGATGCATCCAGACCTTCAGCTGATCATCTACTGAACACTGAAGTGTCATCAGAAATGTTCTTTGTGGAAGGGTGCTGTCAAAAATGCTTAAGGAAAGGAAACAGGGATAAAAAGCTGAGGGATGAAAATTACACAAAAACTGGACTGAAAATCAGTAACAATAGGTCTAAACGAGTGATGAATCCAGATTGGTGTTGGAGATCTTGCAAAAATTGATGAATTATGAACACAGAAAAGTGCCATCAGATTTTGATCCACAATGCAAAAATATCTGGAACACATCTGATTAACAACAGCTTCATTTTTCAGCATGACAATGCTCCCCAACCAAAATGCCAATGCAGTAAAATCATACCTGCATAGAAAAACACACAGTGGAGCACTATCAGTCATGGATCGGCCTCCCCAGAGTCCGGACCTCAACATTATTGAAGCAGTGTGGGACCATGCTGACAGAGAACAGAACAAAAAGCAGAAACATCCAAAGAAGAGCTTTGAATGTCCTTCAAGAAGCCTGGAGAACTATTCCTGAAGACTACTTAAAGAAAGCTTCCTAAGAGAGTTCAGACTGTGCTGAAGAATAAAAGTGACCATGGTAAATGGCCTGTATTTATATAGCGATTTACTAGTCCCTAAGGACCCCAAAGCGCTTTACATATCCAGTCATCCACCCATTCACACACACATTCACACACTGGTGATGGCAAGCTACATTGTAGCCACAGCCACCCTGGGGCGCACTGACAGAGGCGAGGCTGCCGGACACTGGCGCCACCGGGCCCTCTGACCACCACCAGTAGGCAACGGGTGAAGTGTCTTGCCCAAGGACACAACGACCGAGACTGTCCAAGCCGGGGCTCGAACCGGCAACCTTCCGATTACAAGGCGAACTCCCAACTCTTGAGCCACGATCGACCATAACAATTTAGACACAGTAATATAAACAAACAGCAAAAATGTAGATACATAGATATCTAAATGGACCGATGCCTTCAGTTGAGTATTTGTTTCTTTAATGAGTCCATTTATTTTTTGATTACGACTCTCGTTACAGAAGCGCAGTGCATGCCTATAAAAAGTCCACCGAGGAAAGAAATCAAATCACAGAAACAAACAGTCCTGGTCCTCAGAACCCACACCTGATTATTTCTTGATTAGCACAACACACCTGACACCTGATCCAGCTAATCAGCAAAAGAAAGAAAAAACGAGACCTCTGCAGAGCTGGGATTTCTGCCAGGCTATGTTGTTTTTTTTTTTTTATTTCCAGTCTTCAACTGTCCAGCTCTTTTGAGCCCGGTGCCCGCTACTGCCTCCGATTACTCTTGCTGGCTGACAGGGGTGGAACTCAGCTGTGTCTTCTGCCTCGTCTGCCTCAAGCTTTGACATGCTGGGCATTTCTGAGATGCTTTCCTGCTCACCACTGCTGTAAAGAGTGGTTTATCCAAGTTACCGTAACCTCTCTGTCAGCTCAAACCAGCCCAGACATTCTTCTCTGACCTCTCGAAAAAAGAAAACCCAAAAAAACAAGGCGCTTCGGTTTGCAGAAGTGCCTCTCATTGGATGATTTTGGGCTTCGGAGTATTTGGAGTATATCCCAGGTTATTAGCCCTTTCTAAAGAGGTTTATGTAACTTTATGCTATGTATCCTTATGTATGAGAAAACTGAGAAGCTGGATGTAATATAAAACACAAATTTGTACCTTAATCCTTTAATGCCAAGTATATCATATTTAATACATGGAGTTTTTTGAATTTTTGAGACTGCTACATCATCAGTGTAGTAAGCAATAAAACTGAACAAAAATGTCATCTGTAGCAAAAATGAAGCTCCAAATTAAACCTGATTTACGCAATGTGATATTTAATCTCTTTTTTTATTCGCCACAAGGTTTCTCAGAGGGTTAACTTTCATACGTTCCACAATGCGTGTCATGTATATTCTCTTTGTTTAACATTTGCTGTGACATATTAGGTGTCATATTCGGTTTGAATTTCTCAGATCTTGGCTTAAATTTAACATAAACTTCAGTTGCATGCATTTCTGATGATTCCCCATGCCTCTGCTCAGTCAGCCTGCCTTGGGGTGAACAACAGGAGCTGTCCATGCTGAAACCCTTCATGTAAGAGAGCGTATGAGCAGCAGGGGAGCTGTCCTCACCCGTGGTGCTGAAACACTCACGCCTGTACAAAGGAGCTAGAAGAAGGACCTTGGGGGGAGGGGGGGGATGAGGGGGATCGAGGGGCGGGGCATCGGAGGATTCAAAGGCATTAGTCCTACTTCATTGAGCTGGGTTCAAAGGTCAAAACCCTGGGGTCACGCTGCAGCAGTGAGGGGACTGCTGCTGTTTGTGCCGCCTGTCCCCTGTGTGAAAGCAATCTGTTTTCAGGGGCTTCATCAAAAAGGCTCCACAGTATGTGAGGGGGTGAAGAGAGAGGTGAGGGAGAGCAAGACAGAAGGAGGAAAAACAAAAACAAAAACAAAAACAGGAAGTTAAGATGACAGAGGAATAAAGCGTCTGTTCACGAGGGAGGGAGACAGATAAGCAGAGATCAAAAATGGGGGAAAAAACGAGAAGGTGAGGACACGACGAGAGACAGACGGTGAATAGTAAAACAGAGAAAATACTGAAAGAAAGGGAGAACAGTGAAATGGCAGAGTGAGTGTGAGTGTTTCTTTCCTTTTTTTTTTTGCAAGTCAACACAGTGCAACAGCCTTCACACGTGTCCTTGATATGGAAATGCGGAGTCGGGCGCTCAGATCACGTTCTGACAGCATGCACTGGAGGCATCTTTCCCTCCCGTCTGACGCAGGAGGTGAGCACTCTGTTTAAAAAAGCTATGGCAGATAAGGAGAGAGAGGGGGAGTCCCAGAGCCCGGCGCCGTCCCCCAAATCCCTCATCCAGACAAGCTTGATCTCCATTCACAGACACAGAGTCAGCTCCATTATTCGTTTGAATAGAGAATCTGCACTCGGCCGTCCAAAGCCTATCACGTAGTTTCATCAGCCAAAAAAAAAAAAAAGGCGTGATATAAACTGCAAAAGCGCATGGTCTTTTTTTTTTTAAAAGGATGCCGGGAGGGCGAGAGTGCGGGAAAGCATTCAGATGGAGAGAGTAGTGCGTGCATGCACAATGAGATGATACATTTAAGGGAAAACGAAAATCAAATGGAGAACCTAATCCCTTCTAGAACCAGCAATAAATAACAGGAATCTGGACTGAAATTTTAATCTTTCTATTATTTTAAATTACAGTAGGGGAATTACATATTCAGGCACCGATCACAACCGTCAGGTAATGGCATCGATCCACTGCTTTTGTCCTTTCGCCGTTCGGCTGATGCTCTCGTACGCAGTAACTGCCAAAAGACTGAGGTTAAACGTCCAGCTCAGGACACTCCACGGCTGCTAATATGTGAGCATGTGGGCGGAACCTGTGACCCGCTCTTAATCTGTGTAGCCCCTGGGCCAGAGGCGTTTAAGATTTTATGTCTAATTACTTTACACGTCCCCTCAGGGAATGAAGGGGAGGGGAAAAAAGGTTATGCTGGCTTTATTTCAGGCTTTCCTGCTGCAGCACTGAATGAACATTGAACAGAGAAATGCAAAAAAAAAACAAAGAAAAAAGGGTCAAGTGGATCCCCATCCCCCAACCTGAATCCTTCTCAGCCACCCCCTCCTGCTCCGTGACACTACATTAGCGAATCTGCACGGAGTGAAGACTTCCCTCCGGGTCAAGCGGCTGTCTGAGCAGGGCCTGCTTGATTAAGATGGATGTGCATGGCTGGGATGAGGCAGAAACTGCCCATGGCTGCCCTCCTCTAATTCCATCTCCTGCCTGGCAGCTGTCTATAACACTGCTGCCTCTACCTGTAAATTATCCTAATCCAGAATGACAAGCAGCCTACCCCACCTACGGGCACGGCCAACTCGGCGGACCTGCAGTGATGATATGACTGCTGGAGGAAACAGTGTGAGAGAGTCCTGTAGCACCATAAAAGGCATGGACCAAAGCATGGATGCTTTTATAAACCCTGCACCCTTCCCGATCTTTGACTTTCACCTTTGATAATGAAATCCGCTCCGCTCTCTAACGCTTCCCAGAAATGAACCTTCTTCAAGGCCAGATCGATGGGCAGCGGTGACCATGCATAATTTTCCAACCTTCCTTTGCGCTGGCTGCTTTGGCTAAGTACCTTAGCCAAGGTTTAATATTTCAAGGTTTCCTTAAAGGTTTAGTGCAATGAAACCTTTTAAGGAAACTTAATTCAGCTGAAAGCATTCAGAAAACACAGGTGAGGAGAAACCTCCCAATATGTTTGCTCTACCCTCTACTCTCTCACCTCTGTCTCCAGGAAACGCCGCAAGGCCCTCTTCTTTTTGATGCTTTTGCGGCGAACATAAACGGCCACGCTGAGCGCCAGAATGACGATGATGAATAGGCCGCCGATGACTCCAGCTGCTATCAGGGGTGTCCTGTAGAGACAGGGGAAGAGAGAAAAAAACACATGAACACTGCTGAAACATTAAGAAACTAACGAGCACACTGCAATAAAGTGCAAACCTCAGCCAGTGCTGACAAATTATCCAATCTGCTCCAACACCCTTTAGATTTAACCCCTGAAGGTCAAATTGAGTCTTCTGCTGGAAAAATGCGATGCTCGCTTCAAGATCGCCATAAAAGTTTATTAGTGGAGCGGCCCATTTCTGTTGGGCTAAGAGATCGTTTGATGTCAGTGGAGCCATGTGGAAAACAAACAATGTTCTGCTAAGAGCCTTTTTCAGCATCTGCTAGCAGCAATTAAATAGCTTGTTTGTGCCGTGTGTCGCACAGTTAAACTGTCGATTTTTAATCGGTCAAAATGCTTCTAATGTAAGGCTGACACGCACTCATCACCGGGCATCTAATACTGAAACCGCTGATGTTTCATAGACAAAGTGTCCCTTTAACTGCACACAGCAACACTGGATGATAACATAGTAGTCTTGTTTTAAATATTTAATTTTACTGATGCTCCAGTTTTCAACAACAGTCATCTTAAGCTGTTTTGTATTCTAAGGTAAAGGAAATGTGTCTGAGGTGCTTGGTGAAGACACCTATGACAGAACAAGGCAAATGTGACGGGATGCCATGATCGGTCTGGGTGAGGGGAAACAGAAGTCCGAAACAGTAGGACAGAAAATCGCACATTTATCAGACAGAAGCTGTGCATTGTTTTCTTCACTTTTTCTCCCTGCTAGGTTAGATTTACGTACCAAAAACTATTCAGTAAAGTCTAAATTATTAGATGTAGGGGGAAAAAAAGCTAAGATGAGGTTTAGATACCAAAAACTACTTGGCCGGCTTTACACTCCTATGTGTCTACGTCTAATGCGTCTAAAACTACTTTGTTTGGTTTATGCGCCAAAATCTACTTGTCTAGGATTGGGCATTAAAAACTACTTCTCAGGCTTAATGCTTCTACAACTACTTAGTTGGGTTTATGCACCCAGAACTACTTGATTAGGTCTTTGGACTGAAAACTACTTGTTTTGGTTTACCCACTAAAGATTTGTCTGGCTTTGTGTTCTTTAAACTACTTTGTTGTTTTTACACACCAAAATCTACCTAGCTAGGTTTAGACACCAAAAACTACTTGGCGGACTTTACACTGCTAAAACTACTTAGTTGAGTTTATGCACCAAGAACTGCTTGATTAGGTTTTGATACCAAAATCTACTTGGCTAGGTTTAGGGATCAAAAACTACTTGTCATGCTTTGAGCTTCTAAAAGTACTTTGTTGGGTTTATGCACCAAGAACTACTTGATTAGTTTATTGGACCAAAAGCTGAAATTTATTTGGTTTATGCACCAAACCTATTAAGATAATTGGGTTGGGTTTAGGTGAAAAACAATTCTCATACATAACAATAACACTGCGGATTTAAATGACATCAATGGGTCCATATGAGATGATTTGCGAGACCAGGGCTGTCTTCACACAGATGCCAAAGGACACTTTGCACCTATCTCTGAGACACCAGCAGCTTTGACAGCGAGACAGTATTTGACGCCCCTGGAATGAAAACCGGGTTGGTTTAACTCTCCTTGCAAGTATTTTCCTTTTTTCTGCCCTTGCTGCATGGCTCATGACTTCTTAGATCACCTCCCCGACTCATGCCTTACTCTTCAAACAGTCCAATCTCCCACCAGCAACCACCCACAATCCTTAATGTGACTGTGGCCAGTCTTTCTCAAGTTGCTCACACCTTCCCTCATGTTGTTGCAGCGACATGCAATAATAAACAACCTCGGACACACACAGCTATTTTTACTACCTTCCCTAACCCATTTCACCAAACAGTCCCACCCTATAGAGCACAGAGCAATTTCTAATTGAAGGGTACTTCCATTTTCACAGGTCAGAAGATAAAAGCCTTTGAGGCTATGTGATCCTTTTACTTGCTTTATTAAAGGAGCCACAGCTTCTGCTACACCGCGCTGGATTTCCTTATAGTTAATCCAAGCCCAGCAACTCATACGAATTAGTTTTCACTGACTTTCAAATTTCGAACAAATGAGAAATTAACAGTACCTACCCTTCGCAAATTGCTTCTCCATCTTCTGAGGTGAATCTTGCTTAAGGCAAGCCTAAAGGTTGGAAGTTAAAAGCTATTTCTCTTCACTAATGATGGCACTAATGCATTTGCCATTTACATACCCCTTTCACTTGTGTCTAGTGTTACGCTACCACTCAATTCTTTTCTTAATAACACTCTTTTCTTTTGTTACCCTCATTCTTCTCTTTCTTTCCAATCTGTATTCCATTTTCCCCTTCTTGCCGATGGCAGAATCAACACAACCGCATAGCATAAAATAACACCTGCTCCCACCTGATACCTGAAGTTGAAAACTCTATTAGTTGTGGAAACCATTAGCGGCTAATGGAAGACTTGTGTACCACGGTGCTCTGGTAGAGGAAGGTGCCGCAGCATTTGCCATATCGATTGTGATGGACTTAAAGAAGGGGGAGCTTGAAATTTACAAAGAGGCTGTGGGCTTCGACATAATGAGATATACGGCCATGTGGTGAATAGTAATGCGGCAGTTTGAAATGATTAGGTCGAGAGGGGAAGACAGACAAGGAGAAACAACAAATAAAGGAAGTGTAAGGGGTGGGGGGAGCTGTAGATAGGAGGTGAGAAATAAGGAGAAGGCAGGAGGGGGGAGAAAAAAGAACAAACAAAAGAAGATGAGAAACTGGCAGTGACACAAATTACAGAGTGAGACAGCGCTAAACAAGGGAAAGGACTACTTTAATTAGGAGGATAGGTTTTATAGCAAGACAAGTGACACAGGGTCATCAGATGAGACAGGGGAATAACGCCGCTGTAAGAGCAGAAGAAGAACCCGGAGACTCAGCAAAAGACTCCCAGAGGAAAGTAAAAAGGTCTAATTTTCTGGGTTTAAGAGGACCTCGTGGCTTCTGTTTTTATTGGTATACTGGTTTGGTTAAATTCTAATGACTCCGTCTCTCTTTAGAATTTGCTCTAATTGTCTTTTATGGGTGTTTTAATAGAACTGTTGTCGTCCTCGGGCTGTTTAGGTTCACCACATGTTCTTAACCCTACTTGCTTGCTGTTGTTTTGCCCTTTTGTTAATAATAGTAATACGGTTCTCTGTGCCGTAGCTGGTAACGCAGCTGCTTTTATGTATTTTGGGGATTTCTTGCTGCCACCTGCTCTTTCAGCCTTTTGAACATTTAGTCTTGTATCTTAATAATAATAATAAAATTCTGTATTTTAAAAGTGTGATCTTTTTAATTTGTTTTTGTACTTTACTAAGCCAAGATATAATAGCAGCCAAGTCCCATTTCAATATCAGATCCTGGTTTTATAAAAAAGTTCAACAGTTTGGCAAATGCACCTATGTGTTTCCTTTTAGCACAAAAATCTGGGAGAGGATTAGCCAACAAAAGTAACACACAACATTGGGCATAACCAGCTATGAGTTAATTGATGTCTGGACCTCTGTAGGATGGTAAAAATTGGCACCTTCAACTTGTACTTTATTTGCATAGCACATTTAAAACAACTAAACCAAAAGCACTAAATTCTCTAAAAGCCAGGGAAAACAGGCAAGCTTTGGGTAACAACATGAAGGCCCCTAAATTATTATCAGATCTGGTGTTCAGGGGTAGCGGGTCCACAGTGTAGGGCCTACAAGTATTATAAGAACAGTAGAGGACCTTAGTGCCGTAGCAGGAGTCTGGATACTTAAAAGCTCAGATAAATAAGGGGAGGGGGGCCCATTCAAAGACTTAAAAACAAGCAACGGAATTTTAAAATCCATTCTTAAATAGACAGGAAGTCATTGAAAAAAAGAGTAAAACTGGGGTAATGTGACGCTCTAGATCAGCGGTCCCCAACCTTTTTTGTGCCACGGACCGGTTTATGCCCGACAATATTTTCACGGACCGGCCTTTAAGGTGTCGCGGATAATTACAACAAAATAAAACTAGTACTGGTACCGAAAAAAATAAGATTTATTCATAACACACGTGAAAAGACCCAGGAAAACCGAGTTAACGATAAAAACAATAACAAAATAACGCTGAAAACCGATAAAAACCCTGAAAAGCATACATTTCACACTTGAGCCTCTACTCTCGCGGGCCGGTACCAAATGACTGACGGACCGGTACCGGTCCAAGGCCCGGAGGTTGGTGACCGCTGCTCTAGATGGCTTTTACTTTGAAAAGACTCTGAAAAGGCCCTACTGTGCCTCTGACTGGGTTGCGTTTAGAGGTGTTAGGTCGAAGTGTGACTCATGACGAATGGTTTCTGCTGTTGTGTAGTAACTTTTTTTCCCAAATGCTTTTTTTTAACATTTCAAATGAAGGGATGATTCCATATTTCCACATACCAGAAAAGGAAAGCTGTTTTTTTTTTTAAGTTTTCAAAATTTGACTGTGTTGTAATGCTTTGATCTAGTTTATTTAGAAGTTTAGCCTACTGGTCAGTGGGGCAAACGTTTTACCCCTAAAATGTGATAGATTAAGTGAAAAAAAGCCTCACTATTTTCTAAACCCTGATTATGACCCTGCACGTAATGAAATCACTACTTGGTGCACTATATTTACCATCTGCCATTCTAATTCTGAGTGTAATGATTCACCGTGCTGTGGATCAAAAAAAGGTAGCGTCTTTTACCCAATTTAACCTGAATGTTCTTAGATATGAAAAAACACTAACGTAGCAGATCAGTGATTGTAATTACAGAACTAGCTATTATGTCAGGAGTCTCTGGTGGTGGTCTGTCAACATAATAATCAAAATGGAGCTAAAACGTGCTGACAAGTTCATTTTTTCTTTACTCTTTCCCACAGCTTTCCATCTTCATACTTTACACAGCTACTTTACAGAAGTGGCTTCCCATCATCAGTTAGTTATTAAAGTGTTATCAGTTTTGCATCTTTTAATTATCAATTAAAAGATTCATTTAAAAGATTTACAATTCCTTTATACCCTCTCCAATGTGATAAAAGGCCTAAAACTGATGTGTCACTATGACAAGTCCAAGTAAACAGATATATAAAAATAAATTAATTAATTAAGCCATTAAATGCACCATGACATTATTAAATAAACGTATAAACAAATTATTTGATAAAGTATTAGAAGAATACTCAATTCTGTTTTCATTTGCTTATGTGTATTATTTCCCCGTTATTAATTTGAATTTTTTTTGTGCATTTCTGCTTCATTACCAAACGAGGAGGGGGCTTTCAGCCTGATTAGAAATTAGCAATCATCTCACCGCAGGATGCCGTCTCTCTAAAGGATAAAAAACTGATACCACAGAACACTTCCAATGACAGACGGTCTTATTTAGAATGCTCAAAAGAATGTAAAAAGAAGAAAATAAAAATAAAAACGTGACCAAAAACATATAAATATACTTAATATAAAGACTGGTGCTTTTAATGGCAGTTTCTTAATGTATATTTTTCGTTTGGCCACCCAAGTACTGCTTTTGCCATCACTGAAAAATAAATATAATAACGAAATTAAAATTAAAAAGTTAACTAAAAATGTAAAATTTAATTTTAAATAAGAAGGACAATATAAATATAAAATATAAATATAAAAATGTTGCTAATATCAGTTTTTCAAGCAAAAATTTACAACATACAAAGGACCAAAATCATCATTTATAATCAAATTAAAGAAACATTTTGTAAATATCTTTGATACTTTTAATAGTTTATTTATTGATTTATTTTGGCACTTTTTTTCCTCCATACACTCTATCCCACATCTGTTAAGGTTTTCAGAGGATTTTTGTTTTCTTTTTTTCCCCCTTGCTGGTTCCATCTACACATATCAGACACAGTCAAAGTAACATAATTGGACCAGATGAAGGCTTAGCACAAGCTTAGACAACAACATAAGATTCCCATGTTACCTGTCAGATGGACTACACTGTTGTTAATGAGCATCATAAGGTACGGGATTTAACAGAAACTTTAATGAGTTTTAGCAGGATCTGATGGTGGTCTCCCAGTCCCACATCACAAATGTATCCTGAGATGCCTTACCTGTCCATCATCCCAACACAATCTTGGAGTCTTGGCCCGACGCACCTGCAGGGCAGAGAAACCAGAGAGATCATCCATTAAATCGGGGACAGGTTATGAGTAAACCTCATGTTGCTTTTCTTCCACGTCAATCAGCTGTCACTGGGCAGGGACCTGTGAAATATTGAATCCCGAGCATGGCTGACCGCTTGTCAATATGACACGAAGAGGTGTGTGAGCTGGAAGGCTTGTTTGTTCTCATTTGGTTCACGTGCTATTTCAATGGATTTCTGGGCTGAGACAAAAAACCCAACAAACATCCCAACATACATCATTTAGTTCAAACCAAAGTGCTGTTTCAAACCTATGGGGAAATCAATGGGAAAGAGACAAATATCAATCTAAAAAGAAAACTTTCAATAGTTATAAAAGATTAATAACGGCAATTTAAAAAAGTGCACAATAAGGCCATTTCTGACTCCACTGAGCATTTCCTCATTTTAGCCCCAAAAACAGTAATGAGGTTGAGAAATGTTGGGTGTGAACTTGTGATCTAAAGTTTTAGAGAATGGAGGTCAAGATTCACATATTCTAGTATGACAGGATTTACTGTCGGGCCTTCTAGTGGTATTAACAGCCACCCTCATTCCTCACACAGCTTTATAAAGTGGCATTTACCTTAAATATGGAAGCTGCAGGGATATTTCTTAAAAGAATCTAAATGTATGGCATACAGTTTTATTGCAGTGGTGTTATACTGTTTGCATGTCTGCTTGATAAACGGCTGAGCATAATGACAGCTTGTCAGTGAGGAAAAAGGAGCCGCCCAAGTGATGAATACACAGATAATAATCACCTAAATATGCAAATCTCCTCAGCTCTTTGGGGTTTTTCCGCTCTCTGTATTTACAAAAATTTACATTTACAAAACCAGCTTTCAAAACCCACCGCACGCTACCTGCCCAGAGACACGTGGCAGATGGACAAGACTTCCTACTCCCTAAAAAACAAAGTAAAGCATTAGAATTGATCAAATTGATAGATAGCAGCATGTGTTTCCTTCAAGGATTGGTGGAGAGAGAAAAACAGAGGTAAAAGAGCAATGTGACTGTATACGTATGTGCGACAAGCTTTTTGGAGTTAACCATTTTATTGGGTAAGCTATCTGTATTTTGGGCGAGGCCTGTATGGGTCAACCCATGGTGGAGCCTTTCTAACGCATTGACCTCATTATACATTTCCTTGAAGATTCTTCCTGCCTTAGGAAAACCTGATGCCTACACTACAACGTAGAGTATTTGAGGGCTTAGTTCAGGGTTAATGCTGCGTTTTTATTGTTACAAAAATGTACTTTTCACAAGGGTGATGGTAACTTCTGCTGCAGACCTAACATTCATGTACAAAATCACCACCTACTGATCAGCTGAGTTCCTAGATGATCTTGTGGACTACAGTGGATAGATACTCGGGGTATCTATGGTTTTAAGATAGTCTAAAGCAGGGGTGTCCAACTCCAGGCCTCAAGGGCCAGTGTCCTGTAGGTTTTAGATATTGCCTTGATCCAACACAGCTGATTCAAATGGCTTGAAGTTCTCCAGATGCCTGGTAATGAACTAATCATTTGATTCAGGTGTGTTGACCCAGGGTGAGATCTAAAACCTGCAGGACACCGGCCCTTGAGGCCTGGAGTTGGACACCCTGGTCCACAGCTTCGCTATGACAACCATCAGTAAGTACTGCATATCTCATCTAGCTGTGAGCAATGTTATCAAAGTCTCAGTGTAGCCTCAATGTAACATGGTAGCTACATCTTATACCTTAAACGTTCTGAGCTTGTATACAATTTGCAGGTAAGCCTACTTTACCGCTTTTAATTATGCTTTATTCTTTCTTTGCACATCTTGTTTTTCAGTCCATTTAACATCAGTGAGGTTTCTGCTGAAAGAATTTAGTCTCTCCAATGTCTACAATACATGTTTCCATCACATTTATTAAATTATCAATCATTTCATTGTTAATTGGCCCTGCCGTGAAATGTTTGATGACTGAAAGGAAGAATGCTGTAGTGTTTCTTGTGAGATATCACTCTTTATCTTTCGAAGAATCACATTTATCTTTTTCTCCAAGAACAAGAAATACAAGTTTATCTTTGTTTCTTCCTATCGGAACAATCAAAGCAGGATGGTGGTGAAAGCACAGCGATCAGTAAGAAGTGTTGTTAACACTAGGTAAGCTGGAAGTGATTAGAGTAGACTCTTAGCTGCTCATTAATTCCAGATCCTTGAGTGGAGGACTTTTGAACAACAAGAAAGACACAGGAGAACAGATTTTGAATGCTTCGGTGTGTGTGCACGCGAAGGCTGTGTGAGTACACACGACACAACAAATTGCTTAGCAAATTAGGAGAGCAGGCTAACTTTGGAATTAAATCGGTGACAACTGTGGCTCCTCAAAAGTCACTTGGTTGTCAATTAAATGGTGTACCAAATAGCTAATTAGCAAGTAATCAGTGTCTGTATCCAGTGTTGTGTGTGTGTGTGTGTGTGTGTGTGTGTGTGTGTGTGTGTGTGTGTGTGTGTGTGTTTTCAATCAGTTTTCTTTCTGCATTAGCAGAGAACAAAGGACTTTTCTGACAACAGACACAACAAGCCAGGGATTATTTTTTGTCAGGAAAGTCGTCTAATGAGTGACCTGCCATGTGAACGTGTCCTTAAACAAGGTACCGATTCTATACAAGATAATATTAATATTAATATATATATAATATAATATTCTTAATATATATATATATATAATATTCTTGATCTTCAACTTGTGTATCTGTAAATAATTTGTACCTTTTCCATCCTTTGTCATCCCCTCTACTTCGAAAATTCTCCTTTCCATGTCTCTTTAAAGCTGCACTGATACTATCAACATTTACAGGCTAGCTGCAGTAAAATAAAATGACCTCCTGCCATGTTAGAGAAAGAACATTAAGTTCCTTTCTACTGCACATCGTCTCGCCAGCCCTGTTGCTAGGATTCAGAAGTCTAACTTTGTTTGCAGAGACCACCGACAAGCTCCACCTCAGCACCTCACTCATCATCTTCTGTCTGTCTTACCAGTCCCCACTGTTCAGCTTCTTCCATAATAGTCTCCCCACTAGCAGAAAATCTAAAAAGGCCTGGGCTCAAGTTCAAAGCCAAAGCCATACTGGCTTCAAAAAACAAGCTTTAGAGGATGAAAACATAAACAGGTAAGAACGGTAAATTTTCCCCACAACCACAACTGCCATTCTTTTGAAGACTTATACTGCTTTGGCCTCAGTATTAAAGTATGTCGGGAGAGACGTGACAGCTAAACTATTATTTATAACTTTGATTGGCAGGCATTTTGTAGAACATTAAGAAACTCACATAAATTCACTGTGTGTTTAAATCTGCCACATTTTATTTAGTTATTTTATAGTTTAAAAAGGAACAGAACACATTTAAAACTAAGTGCACTGGTGATACCTAGCTGCTAATGTACATCTGTTGTCTCAGAGCACACAGACAGTACTCAACTTCAAGACAATAAAAACAGCACATAAATAATATATTATAATATATGATATATAAAAGTTAATCAGTGATAAAATTCAATCAATATGAACAGACAGATAAAAGGCTGCTGGTGGTTGCGCTAAACTTAGCAAAAAAAGTGATGTTATCACATCCTTCAGAGCATTAGGGCACAGGTTAACCTTTAGGGAAATAATACTTTTGGATTTGTTGGGTAGAATATGATAGGAAGGTTTACACCGTTTTCATTATTTTTATGAAAAAAATAAAGCTAAGGACTAGCTTAGTTTAATGCTAACTGGCTTAGTTTACTGCTAAGCTAAGACCATTAGCTTAGCAATAAACTAAGCCAAATAGCAAATAAGGCTAAAAAAATATATATATTTGGCTCTGTGCAAAATTATATACAACACAAACATCTGCCCAGTTTTTGGAGGTTGATGGGTTAGCTAATGGGGACATTTATAAACCTGTTTCCTGTCTCTATACATGGCTAAGCCGATTTCCAACTAGCTTTGGCTACTAGCTATCATGGTCTGGGTGCAGTGTTGCCAACTCCTCAGTAAGGAAAATCGCTATTGGCTGTCCTAAAACTCGCTAGAAGTCGCTAAATGACGTCATTGCCTAATTTGCATAATTGGTCATGCTAATCTAATTGTAACCTATGTTGTTGGAGAGAGAAATAACATCGTGGAAGAGACATAA
Organism: Haplochromis burtoni; assembly: GCF_018398535.1. NCBI lineage: Eukaryota > Metazoa > Chordata > Actinopteri > Cichliformes > Cichlidae > Haplochromis > Haplochromis burtoni. The sequence continues at coordinate 2,373,342 of NW_024582399.1, forward strand.
AGTGAGTAAAAAACGTCCTAAATTGCATCTAGAGTTTATATAGAAATACAAATTAAATTTCTTTTGGCAATTATTGTTTTTTTTGATGTCACTATTCCAACCCTGCTCCTTTACCCGGGCTTGGACCGGCAAAAGTGACCCGAAATAGGCACTCTGGTGGAGTTACTTTGTGTGTGTGTTTATAAGTAGTTTTAAACCTTGTGATCCACAAAACAGCATAAGAGTAAAAGAGTAAAAGAAGAACTGACTGCGTTACAGCACCCGCTGCTTGTTGAGAGTAAAAGCAATACGCGCTTTCACGTCTTTTTTTTAGAAAAAAAGTTGCTAAGGGGTCTTTTTTTTAGAAAAAAAGTCGCTAAGGGGTCTGAAAACTCGCTAAATATAGCGACAAAGTCGCTAAGTTGGCAACACTGTCTAGGTGTGTGGTTGGAAAATTCCGCTGAAGGTCTGGACCTCCCTGGTATCCACCCATGGGCAGGGCCTACAGCCTCCCTCACCTGAAGCTGATTGAGGAAATCAGGTTGGAGATTTAAGCTGCTTGCTGACACTGCTTCCTCGCCAGTTCGTCAACTACCCTATGTTGGTAACCAGGCCTCATGCGTCATGTCTATGATTCTCAATGCTTTACTTACCTTGCAATCTTGTGTTCTAGTTACTCCTGGAAATTCCATCACACTGAACCACTCATCTTGGAAATCTGGTTAACCCGCCTGCTTTCAGAATCATCTCCTTGCCTCACCTGCCTGCCCTCCTGCCCTTACACCACCACAGGATCTTCACCGCTCAGTTACAGCTGACACACACCACCAAACCCACCCAGACCGCACTACCTCTCCTTCAACGCTTCCATCTCCCACCTGCACAGTAAGACGAAGATTTTCATAGCTTCCATCCTCTCCAGGACTCCTCATTGGCTACCGCTTTAACACTGCTCTCCTCTCTTCCAGTACGTAGCTAATCACCAGCCAGGTGCCGTTGCTTTCTTGGACCTGTCCCCTTGCTTTATCCCTCTCCCCTGGCCAAGACCCTCACGTCCCATGTGTCAAGCCTAAAGCCAAGTGCCATCGTAAACATCATTCTTGTGCTAGTTAATAAACCTTTGTTGAAACCTTTCCTCAGCCTCCGCTTTGGGTAATCTGCACGTGGGTTTGATTTTTGGTACTCGGCCTCCAGCCGTTTTGTGACACCAGCGTAATGTACTAATGAGGGTGCTGTCAATCTAACTGTTAGCAAGAGAGCAAATCTGTATATTTTCTGAAAGTTAAACTATTACTTTAGTCCAATTTTAAAACCCACTACTTATCTGCAAAACAAGACACTACTAATAGCCACTTGAGGCTAACTCCAAAAGTGAGCCATGATACACCCCATGTTAAAATCCCCAACTTTACAGCAGAATAAATCATATTTATAGCTTAGTATAACAAAACAGTTTAGTCTCTAATGTCCTGTTCTGTTACAACTATATGCTTATTTTTTAAATACAAAACTCAGCCTTTTAAATTACATTATGCCTTAAAGAAATACACGAGTAGCTAATTGGATATAAAGTGGCAAATTCAACTCAATTTAAGAATATTCGTGGTGTAGATGATTATGTACCCTCTCTCACTCATAATGCTAGAATTAAGGCTAAAAAACTGGGCTCAAGAGACTAAAAGGTTCAGCTAAGTGATTGCCAATTTTTAAAAAAATCTGTCAACAAATATCAACAAGTGGCTATCTCATTTTCCCAGGGCCAGATTCCTCTGTCCTTACGGCTTGTTTTCTCAGATTATGGGTCAAAATGAAAACATATTTGCAATGATATGAAATAGAAAAACAAGCAATAAACTGTCATTTTTGTACAAAGTCTCAATAGATTAACTGAATAACTGATTCAGTACTAATCCCCATTATCATCTCACACCTATTTTGGCAGCTATCCCTGGATGAGTTCTAAATGTGCTTTTTACAGCAAGCACAGACAGTTTCCCCAATTTTTATTCAAATGTAAGCAGAAGATGGCAAATGCTATCTTGCTCACTCCTTAATGAGCTAAATCTGGTCCTTTTTGGATCTTTGGTGCATGCATCCACCTGCTTCTTTACCTAGAGCCAGCCATTTTTCCTCTATGTCTTCTTTATCGTTTTCCCACATCACTCTGCCTGCTGACTTCATATCTCCCCTACTACTGTCTGTCCCTTCATTCATTCATTCAGTTCATCTGCACTGTACCTTAAGGGTCAATACATTCCACCCCTGACTGGAGGGCATCCCCAAATCTAGCAACAGGTCAAAGAATGTAGCACCTGCAAGATTAAATCATGCTCTCTCCCTCTTTCAGTCCCCTCTCCTTGGGAGAGAGGTGGTCCTTGTCTGTTATACCTCCTGAGTGCAATGCAGTATGACTCCATGATGCTTTTAACAGCATAAAAGCACCTAAGCCAGAAGCTGCTCAGGGTAACTATGAAGGCGAGTGGACACTTGAAAGAAACGGATTAACTTTCATACATAGACACATCTTTATGTATCATCCCTCTCTTACCCCTGGGTGCAATTGGCATGGCAGGGATGACACTCGTTGTTGGCCTTGGCGTATTTGAAGATGAAACTGTTGGCTCCCTGCAGCCCATCGGGGCACTTCTCTACGCAGTTAGGGCCGTCTTTGAAGTGGAGGCATTTTACACACTGGTCTGGGCCCTGTGAGGAGAGCACAACAAGGAGGAGCGAGATGAGAAGATGGGTTACAAAGAGGGTGGTAGACAAGGGGTGAATAAAGAAGAAGGAGGTAAAGGTGGCAGTAAGAGGAGATAAGATAGAACAAGAACAAAATAATGGGTGAAGAGCTAAAAGAAACCAGTGGAGAAAAATAAAGTTAAGAAAAAGTTCATGGAAATTCATACAGCGATAAGCCCACATGAATCCCAAGCAATGATTTATACATTGTATTGCAAAAAGTATTTGCTCGTGTGCCTTAACACACACATGAACTTGAGTGACCTCTCATTCTTTATCCATGTGATGTTGGCCCACAATTTGCAGCAATAACTAGGAAAGCTTACCACAGGTTTAAGAGTGTTTATGAGACGTTTTGACCGTTCTTTCAGAAGCACATTTATGAGGTCAGACAATTATTTTGGACAAAAAGGCCTGTCTCATAGGCTCTGCTTTAATTCATCCAAATTCATTTGTCCTTGCTTTGTGCACTGGTCATGTTGGAAGAGGAAGGTACCACCCCCAAACTGTTCCCACAGATGTCTTGGTATGCTGATGCATTAAGAGTTTCTTTCACTGGATCTAAGGTAATCCCCCCTCCACCAAACTTTACAATTGGCACAATGCAGTCAGAGCAGTACTGTTCCCCTGGCGACCATCAAACCCAGACTCTTCCATTTGATTTCCAGACGGAGAACTAAGATTCGTCACTCGAGGAAACATATCTTCACTACTCTAGAGTCCAGTGGTGGGGTGCTTTACACCACTGCATCCGACCCTTGGTGATCTAAGGCTTAGATGCAGCCATGCTGCCATGGAAACCTGCGCCATTAAGCTCTCTACGCACCGTTCTTGAGCTAATCTGAAGGCCACGTGAAGTTTGGAGTTGGTGACGTCTGTGCACTATGTGCCTCAGCATCCACTGACCCCAGTGTGATTTAGTGTAGCTTCTACTTTGTTCTAATCCCACTAACAGTTGACGATTGAATATTTAGTAGTGTGGAAATTTCACGTCTGGACTTGTTGCACAGGTTGCATCCTGTCACATTACCACACTGGAATTCACTGAGCTACTGAGAGTGATGCATTCCTTCACACATTTTTGTAGTAGCAGTCTGCATGCCTGGATGTTTGATTTTATACACCTGTGGCCATGAAAGTGATTGGAACACCTGAATTAAAAGATTTGGATGGGAGAGTGAACACTTTTGGCAGTATAATCCATGTTGAGCTAAAGTGCCTGGAATTTATTCCACTGTATCCCTGATAAAACTGGGAAAATGGTTAGGGAGTCAGGTTGTGCCAAAAAAAAGTGCACACTGAAAGTGATGGGGGAGACGACAAGAGGTAAGTGAACACGAGCTCAGCTGCAGCAGGAGCATGAATAAGTTAGAATGGGAGCGGAAAACTGACTGTACACTTTGTGTGAATGTCTATGTGCGTGTGCACGAAGTGCTGACAAAAGTGTAAGCACAGAGGTGTGTGTATGTGTGTGTTGTGAAGAACAAGTTGCATTCTGGCGGCTGGGCTTTTCAGCTCCACGCTCTGCTGCTAACGACAGCCACGGCGACCTGATGGACAGCTTCTCACCACTTGACACATTTAGACACACACCATCAATAAACATTATGCTCACTTTGCGTAGTTGCGTGTCTGTGTGTGAGCAGGGCAGATGCATACAGATGTCCGAATGCATTTAAGTATGTCCGTGGACACTGCGCATGTGCGTCTGCGTGTGACTGAGCACCCGTGGATGATTGACTCTGGTGTTATTCACTGCTCAGCTGTGACCAGCATCCCAACGTCACCAGCCTTTGTGCATCCTTGAGGAGCTGCTCTCTCTCTCTTCATCTGTTATTCTCTCCCTCAGACAGTCATAAAAGGTTAGTCACACAGTCACTAGAATCCGTGAAACAAGTCATGCTGCACATTAGATGCAACTTTTTCGTAATGAAACATTGCGCTGTAAAATCAGCTTCCTGTACAGTTATAGATCGTACCCACATTTGTCCCACTACAGTATTTATGCCACCAGGATTCAGAATTCATCATAGTAAAGAAAAAAAACAACAAGCAGGTAATTTAATTAAATAACAGTATTGTAATGGATATTATTGGATGTAATCACTCTATACTGTATGTGAGCACAAGTAATTTAGTCCAGGGGTTTTGAAATAGCTCAGAAAAAGTTTCCAAGGATATTCTCATAACCACGTGGATGTACCTGGTTTCAAATTCGCACGTCTTGATAACGTAGAATAAGTCACATACACAATATGCACAAATGGCCATATCTTTGAATTCAGGTGTTTTCAATCCATTTGACAGAGGCGTATAAAAACAAGTACCTAACCATACAGTCTGCCTTTATAAACATCTGTGAGAGAATGGGTCGTCCTACTGAGCGAACTGGAACAGAGTGCAGTGCTGTAATAGGATGTGGGACCAGCTCCCAGTTTGGATTCGGGAGACAGACACCCTCTCTACTTTTTCTTTTTCATAACGCTTATAGTTGAATCAGGTGACTCTGAATCCTCTCTTAGTTACAGTAGAATATGCCTAGGCTGCTGGGCACTTGCCATGATGCACTGAGTGTTTCTTCTTCACTCAGTCATGTTTATCTCATTTCATCTCTGGCTCTCTTCCACAGTGTCTTTGTCCTGTCTTCCTCCCCTCACCCCAACAAATCGTGTTAGAAAGCTGTCCCTCTCTGAGCCTGGTTCTACTGGAAACTTCTTCCTCTTTAAAGGGAGTTTTTCCTTCCCACTGTTGCCTAGGACTTGCTCAAAGGGGATTATTTAATTGTTGGTGTTTTCTCTGTACTATTGTAGGGTCTTTACCTTTTAGCATAAAGCACTTGAAGACAACTGCTGTTATGATTTGGTGCTAGATCTATAAAACTGAATTGAATCACGCTGAAATTGAATTCATGTCTTGCTCTTTCAGTATTTTTTCTGGCCCCTGGTGTCATCCATATGTATATTTAAAAATATTTATTTTGAAGGTGAGCTGTCTCACCTTCAAAATAAAAATTGCTGTAGTAAGGCACGCATTTTCCACTGAAGGGAAATGTTCTTTGTTTCTGGTTCGAACTTTCACCACACCTCGGGAATTCGTTGGTGATTGCTGCAATCACCTGTAGTTTTATATGAAGAATAGTAACTTGTCTGCAAACAATCTGCTGGTAACCAAACAAATCACAAGGAGGGTTTTGGTACAGCATTCTCATTGTGAAGGATTTCACCTGTCAACAGCCAGCAACCTCAAGGAACCGCTTAGCAAACGGTCAAGGAATACACATCGCTGACAGAGGGTCGTTGACCAGTCTCTAGACTTTAGTTGACCATAATTCTGATCATGTCCTGAGATCTGTATTCAGTTACAACATCTAGACTGATTTGTCAGCTTACTATATTTTCTTTTTATGCTTTTTACAAGTACAAAGTACAGAAACTATATAGTAATTCACAGGAATTTTAGCAAAAACAACCGCAGTTATGTTGTGGAGATTATTTTTGGCATATGTGGATTCTTCTGCTTTCCAATCCCTTTAATCATCCTGCAACTCCTGAGACGTTTGGCAACCTTTTCTGGGCGTCCCCGCAGGTTTGATACGAGCACTGGCGTATACCCTAGCATGATAATGATGCAGCTGCAGCCTTGCATGAGCAGATTTGTTTGCATTTGGTGTTGCTGCGTACAATTTCTGTGCACATGCATGCAGATGTGCATGTTCTCCACTGACATTTCAGCAAGGAAACATTTTGGAGAGTCGTATTGCGATCATTCTAAAAGTGACTTTACCGGAAGGTCAGAATCTAATCTCATTTTGCTTTTTTTTTGACTGTGTGCATGGGTGCTTGCCAAAAGCATGCCTCCAAAAGTAGCTACAGTACTTTATCATTCCTCCCATTAACCTACCATTCACCTTTGCAAACAGTACTTATATCTTCGGAAATCCTGTGTGCAAAACACAGCAAAATAAGTTGGAAATCCACTTTGGCACGTAGAAGATAGTCCCCTATCTTGCACAGAAAAATGAGGAGTGGTTTTAATCTAAAAAGCTTATTTCCTGTATTTATAAAATGTATTCTTAAGTAAAAAGGAAGTTGAGACTGAGGGTCTTACCGGACCGAGACATGTCACAGTGTTTCCATCCATCTTCTCACATTGGCTATCGCACGCCAGGCACACGGATCCATTGGCAAATTCACGCTCTTCCCTGATAAATAAGAAAAATGAAAATAGGAATGCATGTATTATAGATTTGAGAGCACAGTGAAATATTGATTAAGAGCATGCCGCAAGTACGAGCTGTACATTGAGGCCTTTTTCAACAAAATCAAGTGTGATACAACAACCAGTTTATCTGGGTCATCTCCAAGATGCAGTGCCCTCTGCTGAAGGGGCATGCAGGGCAGCGAGCTACCTAAAACTATTTGACCAGGTTAACGGCTTAGTATGGTCAATATGCTTACAGAGAAAGTCCATGAATAATGAACGTCTTTTTAAATCATAGGCAAACATGAGGGGATGTGTGGAAGGTGGAGGAAGCAGGAGAAGAGATGGTGGGAGGGAAGGAGGAACGGGAAAGATGGTAGGAGAGGCCACGGAGAGGGCATTTAGCTTTTGATAGGACCAGAGTGAAGAGACAGAGGGAGTGTGTGATAAAAGAAAAAGAAAAAAAAGCCAAACACATTTTCTTTTCATCCCGTTATCAAAGAATCACTGCGGTTCCTGCAACGTCTAAAACGCTTCAGTCAGCCGGTTAATGTGTACTTTATGTTGGTTTTGTTTTTTCGCTTCTGAGGGGAAAGAAAGTAAACAATAGAGCTCGATATTGGGTTTATACACTGCAATTACCCTGGCAGGAGCTCCACATAGCCCCAGGCCTTACTGTTGAATCCTTATATGTGTATATTGGTGTGTTTCTGTGCGTGATTGTGTGTGTGTGTGTGTGTGTGTGTGTCTGTGTGTGTGCACTCGCATACTCTCAATCTAAAAATTCCTGTCTTGTTTGTGTCCGAATCAGCGCATTATCTTCACTTTTGAAGTGCGGCGTCTCGGGCGGGCGGAGGCAGGCTGCTGTCAATAACAACTGCTGCCGATCAAAACCACTTTTCACATCAGAGGGATCGATCAGCCGATGCAGAGGACAGACGCTCTCAGTGGAGGATTCGCCCAGTTACAAACAAACCTCCTTCTCACAGCAGCGGGATAATGAAAGGGACTGTATGTGTACGCGCGTGCACGTGCATGATTTTTGTTCATATTTGCATGTGATGCTATTGGGGTGGAATAAAGAGTCCACAGATTCCTCCTTGTGAGCTGTTTTTATAAGATGTGGCACTGAGAATTTTGGATCTCCTGCGGGTATGTGGGTTTTTATGCATTTTCATGTGGGTAATATTAGATGAAAACCTTTTAGACTCGGTAGTTTTAAAAGCAACAAAAAAAAGAGAAACGAAACATCCTGACACTCTAGTGTTCAGCTCACATTAAAAGGCAATAAAAATGAAGATAAAATCCCAGATTTCCCTTTGCTGAGCCTTTATTTTTAGGGTAGTTTTTCTTTAAACGGTCCTATTGATTCTTTATGATCACAGCAGTTTGTCTGACACATCCAAAAAGCAGAGTGTGTAGGCTACAGATGGTCCTTTTATTAATGATGTTTTCAGTGGGAAACTCCCATAGCTCTCTTTGCATTTCTCCCCCAGCTTTTTTTCCCTTGTTCCAAAATAAATTAGATTCCTCTCTCCGAGGCACTATGCAGGGGAATCCTTTAGGGGAGAAAAAGGCCCAGGCAGTGGAGAGATATCTCTTTTCTTGGTTGAGGTGGAAGAAAAGATACATGGAGCAGAATGGGTGAGAGACAAAGACCTCTGCAGTCATGCTCTCTGGGGTCATTTCCATTCCTTCAAAGCCGTTCCTCCTGATTGGCCTCCTTCACAGCTGGTAGTGCGCGCCAAAGCCCCACTGGGGGGATGACCTGATGGGGGATTAGTCCTGTTTTGGTGGAATTTAAGCAGGGCTGTGGCCGCTGTTCAAAAATCCAAACATCCAAATAGCCACAGCACGGTCAACCCACCAAAGCAACTTTTTAAAATTTTTTTAATTAAACCCATTCAGCTCCTCACTCGCTCCCTCCCTCCCTCCTCCCCCAACCCCAGTGGGATTGCATTTCAGTCCTCCCTGCTCACCCCCAAACTCCTTTGCTCTCTCTTTGTTTTATTCAACAGACGTATAAACTGAAGGGAATTAGTGCCTCTTCTCATTAACAATGGAAACACAGAAGAAGAATGAGCTGAAGAATCTTAAGGTTTAAAATCACCATCCCGAGAACATTTTTAATGAGCTAACACTAAATTCTTGAGAGATATACAGTTCAGTAGCTTCAGAACAAAGTGAAATATTAAGCAAATCTATGCTGCATACAGCAAAAGTGCTGAAAATAAGCAGCGCTATGACAATCTGCTGTCCATATCCAGTCATTAAATTAGTGTACAGACTGTGGAAATAAGACTAAAATGATTTTTTAAAGGTGAAAACTATATATAACTCACATACCGTAACAGAACAGTATTGGCTGCACCCACTTTTGAAAAAAATCTATTTAGATATGCCATGATGTGGCTTTTTTATGCAGATGATATGACTTTCTTCAACAATTCAACAGTGTATTTGTATCTACTTCTACAATCTTCAAGACACATGCCATAGAATAAAGAAAATGTACATAGCAAGAATAATGATATTACACACAGTGACCCCATGGCAAACTCCAGTCACTGGGGAAGATTCCTTGACCAGTATTCGAAGCGGTTGGTAAAAAGTTTGGTCAGTCGCATGTTGCTGCAGTCGTATTTTGAAATGAAGGGATGGACTCATCTACAAACACTGCTCACTTACTCTCTGAGCTGCAAACTGTGAAAAATGCAACACAAGCCAAAAATTTAAAAAAGTTCACTTTTACAGAAAAAAGTGCCTCAGTGCCACAACTTTTACTTGGAAGGCAAACTGTCTACATTGTTTCGCACTTTATCAAGTTGTACTGCCCTGCGGATAGTAGTTGAAATAGATAGTACGGTAGTTTTCGACCAATTTCACCCAGCAGGAGCCAGAAACTGCCAGGAATCTTTGCCAACCAGTCAGGGACTACACCTAGCAGCTTTTAAGCAATGTACAGTGGGGCAAAAAAGTATTTAGTCAGCCACCGATTGTGCAAGTTCCCCCACTTAAAATGATGACAGAGGTCAGTAATTTGCACCAGAGGTACACTTCAACTGTGAGAGACAGAATGTGAAAAAAAAATCCATGAATCCACATGGTAGGATTTGTAAAGAATTTATTCGTAAATTAGGGTGGAAAATAAGTATTTGGTCACCTCAAACAAGGAAAATCTCTGGCTCTCACAGACCTGTAACGTCTTCTGTAAGAAGCTTTTCTGTCCCCCACTCGTTACCTGTATGAATGGCACCTGTTTGAACTCATCATCTGTATAAAAGACACCTGTCCACAGCCTCAAACAGTCAGACTCCAAACTCCGCCATGGCCAAGACCAAAGAGCTTTCGAAGGACACCAGGAAAAGTATTGTAGACCTGCACCAGACTGGGAAGAGTGAATCTACAATAGGCAAGCAGCTTGGTGTGAAAAAATCAACTGTGGGAGCAATCATCAGAAAATGGAAGACATACAAGACCACTGATAATCTCCCTCGATCTGGGGCTCCACGCAAGATCTCATCCCGTGGGGTCAAAATGATCATGAGAACGGTGAGCAAAGATCCCAGAACCACACGGGGGGACCTGGTGAATGACCTGCAGAGAGCTGGGACCAAAGTAACAAAGGTCACCATCAGTAACACACTACAACGGCAGGGAATCAAATCCCGCAGTGCCAGACGTGTTCCGCTGCTGAAGCCAGTGCATGTCCAGGCCCGTCTGAAGTTTGCCAGAGAGCACATGGATGATACAGCAGAGGATTGGGAGAATGTCATGTGGTCAGATGAAACCAAAGTAGAACTTTTTGGTATAAACTCAACTCGTCGTGTTTGGAGGAAGAAGAATACTGAGTTGCATCCCAAGAACACCATACCTACTGTGAAGCATGGGGGTGGAAACATCATGCTATGGGGCTGTTTTTCTGCCAAGGGGACAGGACGACTGATCCGTGTTAAGGACAGAATGAATGGGGCCATGTATCGTGAGATTTTGAGCCAAAACCTCCTTCCATCAGTGAGAACTTTGAAGATGAAACGAGGCTGGGTCTTCCAACATGACAATGATCCAAAACACACCGCCCGGGCAACAAAGGAGTGGCTCCGTAAGAAGCATTTGAAAGTCCTGGAGTGGCCTAGCCAGTCTCCAGACCTCAACCCCATAGAAAATCTGTGGCGGGAGTTGAAAGTCCGTGTTGCTCGGCGACAGCCCCAAAACATCACTGCTCTCGAGAAGATCTGCATGGAGGAATGGGCCAAAATACCAGCTACTGTGTGTGCAAACCTGGTAAAGACCTATAGTAAACGTTTGACCTCTGTTATTGCCAACAAAGGTTATGTTACAAAGTATTGAGTTGTATTTTTGTTATTGACCAAATACTTATTTTCCACCCTGATTTACGAATAAATTCTTTACAAATCCTACCATGTGGATTCATGGATTTTTTTTCACATTCTGTCTCTCACAGTTGAAGTGTACCTCTGGTGCAAATTACTGACCTCTGTCATCATTTTAGGTGGGGGAACTTGCACAATCGGTGGCTGACTAAATACTTTTTTGCCCCACTGTATGTACGACAGCACATGAAAAATCTCATTGTGTTTATAACAATTGAAAAGGAGACATCCACTTTGGGGCACATTAACAAACAACACATTAACAAAAAGACAAGTTTTTGCCAAGTTTTCTTTTGTTTTTTTCACATTTTGTTAAACCTCTCCTGACTTTCTTTGTAGCAGATTTTATGTCCTTTCTGTTGCCAGATGAAAAAACCTTTGAGAGTAGACTATGTAAAAGCAAGTAAATACCAACTCAGCAGTCTTTGTTGGTAGGTAGACACTTCTTACACCAGGCCTTTGGGTTATGGATGTTCTGATTCCACAAGTCAGGCCAGTGACTCAAAACAAAAAGTGGGCCTGTTGAATATTGCTTGCATTTCCTCACTGTGACTGACTGTATTTACAGTATTGGAAACAAGTGTGGTTCAGCCGCTCCCTGCCATGCGCCTTTCCTCGTCTTCTTCAAAGCCTTCGCTATGAGCTGTTTTTCCCGGCAACTTCAAAGCTTCCCTCCCACAAACGGCGCAGGAAAGGACCAGCAACAAGTCAACATGACCGAGGGTTGCTCGCTCTCATACACACTTAAACACGCGCTCTCCTCTTCCCCTGAGGAAAACACGAGCCTGACATCACACCGCTTGGAAGAAAAGTCATATTTATCTTGTGGCAGATGCTGCCGGTACAGTCTTATTTTAGATGGATGCTTTCAAGTGTTGCAATTCACAGCATCTCCCCGTTCATTCAAGAACAGCAAGAAAAAGGCTGGAAACTACGTCTACAAAGGAGGGTTTCTCCCCAGGTGAGTTGGCAGTGATCTTTTTGATGTGCCTCTTGGCAACATAGAGGGATGACCTGAATACAATTACTCACAGCGAAGATCAGTGGATTGTGAGGACACTCGGAAACAGCTTGCTTCATTTTCCTGCTCAGTGCAGTAAACACTCATGTCTGTCAGTCCAAATGGGTGATTTGAAATGAAATGTGCTTCAACAATGGTGTATACTTAAATTGAGTTTGGACAGTGGGTGTAATATGCAGCCAAATGTTCCTCTGACTGTTCGCACTGTAAAATTCCTTATTGGTTCATCTCATTACATTCATGCCAATCAGCAATTAGACTCTCCTCCTCCAGAGCCCTTGAGGATGTTTTGACTTCATTTTCATGCATTAAAACAGTTTAAATTGATTTTATTTCTGCTGCTTGTCACGTATGGCTGTTTGCTGAGGAATTAATCCAGCTTCCTGGGACCACAATGATCAGAAATGTGTTGTTTTTTTTTATTCTTTCACAGTTTAAGTCAGATCTACTCAAAGGTACAACATTTGCTCAGAATGTGTCAGAGGAAGGAAAGGACTTTTACTGAATGAATCGACTACTCACCCATCAAAAAGGTTGCAGGACTGAACGCAGGTACGGCCTCGCTTGAAATATCGGCAAGAGAGGCACTGGTCTGGCCCTGGTCCCCAACAGCCATCGTCCGAACACATTCGGTCACACACCATTCGTTGTTGGACTGTGAGGAGAATGTTCAAATGGTCAAAATAGTATAATTTTATTTTAAAGACAACAGGGAGGATGTTTGGTGTCAACACATTAAACAAGTGTTGGGGTACGATCACCTGTTAAGTGTGTATGTGGCTAATATCCAGCTTATATCTTTGATGATCCTTGGTCTGGCTATCAGCTATCAATTATATATCAGTTATATATTGTGGTTACGTAACACCTCGAAATGTCTGTGTCTTGGGATACGCCACAGTACGATCAGGTACAGGCACTATATTTTGTCCTCTTGTACACAAAAATAACTTTAAAATTCTCAAGCTCTACCAAAGTGCTTAACAGTTTTATTAAACATCTCTACACATATCAGTACTAAACAAATTAGGGTCCTGCAGCACAGACCTAGAAACTGGTTGGCAACTGGTTAGCAACCAGTGGACATGAAGGAAAAACATGTATTCCCCAATGATTGTTAAGTAGTTGGTGGCTTTTGCTAGTATTGTTGCAATAAACAGTGAGACTGTGAAAAGTGAAATGCAATTGCAAGAACTGGGTCCTAGGATCACCAATGTTTGGCTTGATAGAAGTGTTGCTCACGTCACTTCCTGTATGGCAACTCTGCCTCCTATTTTGATAGCAGGGACATATGTATACCTGAAGATCATTTGTGTTATTTTTTTAACAACATAAAATTGGTTGTACAGTCCTCTGAACTCGGTTTGTTCCAATAATTGATGCAATTGTCTTCTCAATCTAAAAATTAAGAATGGTGCAAAAGTTACAGACATTAACACACTTTCATCTTTGACCCCTTGGTGGCACAAGATGAAAAAAGTTGGCGAAATGGATCACAAGACTGTCGAAAGTCAGTGTTGATTCTTGGGGAACCCAGAGACTTCATTGGCAGAATGTCTTTTCTTTAAGATGTCTATAACATTGCTGCCTGTCCCAAATTATAAGTGTATAAATGTAGCAATGTGTGTATATCTATTCTGTATTCATGCCTAGGAGATAAGTCAGTGCTTGTAAATGGACTGCATTTATATATTTTTTTCTACAGCTATCGGAAGCTCAAACTGCTGTATGTTTCTGCCCACCTGAGTGAGTAAACATTGGTATTCCCCACATCTCTGCCATTAAAGAACACATCCACTATAATTGTAACCCCCCCCCTTTCCTGTTGAACCACAACAATCAATAATGCTCATCACACTCAATCGCTGAGTGACACACATATCCCCGGGAGTGTCGCCTGGTGGGGGCCAAACCCTTTGTCAACAGGAGAACAGTCAATCGTAGACAGTGGGTTGAGCCTAATGAAGAGACCTGTGTAAGGTGCCATCGATCGATCTCTAATACACACACCGTACTCATTAACTGGCTAATGATATGAACCGCAGTGTGGCAGGACCGTGAAAAACTATGGCGGCTTAGTTATCTCCATCTCAGACACAGAAAGCTTTAGTGGCAACCACCTCTAACAAATCCTCACAAATATTATAAATAAGCTGATTACCCTGGGTATTGTGGAATCATATGAGCAATATGTCCCTTTATTTGCCTGTTGTTCATTCCATCACGCCTCCACTTCCCATTGCAAGCATTATACTTAACATACCTTTAAGGCATGACAGTTCCCATGAAATTGGCCAAGTCAGTGTGTAATACTGGGGTAGAGGTAATTAGAGTGCTAATGGTACCATGGCTATGGCTGTCGTTTAGTCTCATTCCTACTGTTTTCCCTTTTCTTGTGCCTCTGGCTGCTGTTTTTTTCTCTCTCTTTTAGTATATTGTGTGGCTGTGGTTAAATCATCCACTTTTTCAGTCACTCCCTCATCCATACATCTATCTTCTGCCTTTTGTCTGGGACTGGCTGAAACCCAAACCTCCCACCCCCCAGCCACCTTCTCCAGTTTATGTGGGGTTTATGCTGGTCAACAGAGAGAGATGTAATCTCTCCAGCATGTCCTTGGTCTACCTCAGGGCCTCCTCGTAGAATGGCATGTAACACCTCACCCAGGAGGCATCCTAGTCAGATGCCCAAACCACCTCAGCTGACTCCTTTTGATGTGGATGAGTAGTAGTGATTTTATTACTGTACACTGATTTTTCATGCATCATAAGGATTTCGTAGAGCACTATATAGTGGATGAAATTTGCATTGCACTTGCACAACGGAGACGCATTCACTCTGACAGACTGCTCAGTTCATCTGTGTAGCATTAAAGAGTAACTTACACAAACTTTTAATGTTATACTGTTAAAATCAAACCCACACTGAGAGTCAATCACTTTAAACTTCTAAAAGATACTCTAAACGTATCCTGTCTACTTTATTGCAGGTAACTTTCACATGAACTAGTCCAAAAAGCAGATGCTAGCAGCTAACAAAAACTAGCCAGCTAGCACATCACTTTTACCCAATCGGCTTTCATTGCAATTGAAATTTTGCATGGCCTTGTCCTCAGACCGGTGCTCAGAAATTACTCCAGCAATTTATCCATCCAATCATTCTTTTAACTGACCCCGTTGTTATGAAATGTGTGTGTACCAGATGTGGTCATTGCTAACACTGAACACTGACCCAGCCAAGTTTGTCCCTTGTGTTGTTCGGCCTCTTCAGTAGCTCTTTGCTTCCACGTGACTCGGGTCCTTTATCTCATTTGCCACCACCACCCTGTCTCCTGCTGCCACATTTTCTTTTGCCACTCTCAGCTTCATGTCATTTTCCCGTCACCTCTCTTCTGTTTTTCCCAACCTGCCACGCGCTCTGTCCACCTCACCTGGAACCTTCCCTAGTTTTCCTGGCAGCCACAGCCTGTCTGTCACACTCTCTCAAACTTGAACACCAGCCAAACCCAAATTAGCAATAGTCAAAATGCAATAAAACTACAGTTTCTGAGTGGTGCTGCTCACACCCCTCCTGAAACACTCAGTACGATTACGTGGAAGAAAAAAACAGGAGAGCAGGAGTTCTTGAAAGGTTTAAAAACTATTCAGAACCCTACTTTGGCATCAAAATTTGAACCATTTTGGATTAATTATGCAGCTAAGACACTGCGTAATGATGCAATATTGCTTAAACTCTGATTCCTCCCTCAGAAGGTGCAGAGGTCTGCAAAAGCTAAAAACTTTAATAGTCTTAACACCACATCTACTCACTGCACTCCTTTGGATCTTGGTTGTTACGGACGAGGACTTTTTGGCTCGGGGTCCTAAATAGCGACGTCCAGTTGATAGTGTTATAGAAGCAGAGGCGGCTGTTGTTGAAGATGTAGACGTTCCCGGCGCTGATCTCACTCAACGACTGGAACTGGAGCGAGGAGATCCAACGCTGCTTCAAGATCAAAAGAGAAATACCACTTCCACTGAAAGAGAAGAGAGAATAGAAAAGGAAATGAGTCATGGCAAAGGGAGAAGGGGTAGAGGGGACGAGTAGGGAGAAGAAAGGAAATCAGAGAGAAATAACAAATTTAAAAGAAATAGTTGGAAGCACACAAGAAGATTTGGAAAGCAATTTTAACAAGATGGAAGAAGAGAAAGTAGGATGAAGGAGTAATTGAGGGTTTAGGAGGGGGGGGGAAGGAAAGGAAAAGACAAGGTTAGAGGGTGGGATGAAAATATATGATGGAGAGGAACAGTAATGAGGGGAGAAAGGGAAAATGGATTAAGAGTTAAGCTAAAAGTCAGACAAAAGAAGAACAAGAAGTCACGTAAAGCTAGAGAAAAAAAAAACTCCTATTAAAAATGTAATGTTAGAAAAAAAAAGAAATACCAGACATAAAGAAACTTTTGCAGATGCAGAAGGTTTCTCCAGCTCGGACTTGTACTCGAGCACTGCTGAGCTACATGTACATCACGGGCATTTACAAAACACGACTGGACCTCCTTTGACTCTGCAGCACTATCTCTCTCGAATCTGTCACTTGCAAGCAAACACAGAACCTGTTATCAAAACAGGGCAAATCAAAGCTGTGTGACAGCAGCGCTTCAAAGAGCTTCTGTGAGCAAAAACCTGCCGGTGGCTCACCAGCTCCAACGGCGAGCATCCGAATAGAGGAAACAGCAGGAAATTAGATGATGCTCTCGGAAAAAAGACCATAAAATGTTCGAAATGGCCAATTTTGCCAACTTTTCTCTAAAGAATCCAGGAACCAGCTGAGCTAAGTCCTTCTTCTGGCAAATGCAAATCTGTGCATCACTATTTTGAGTAATTTTGCTAACAGACAGCCAGCACAAACCAATCACATAACCTCTTTGGCAAAGATAGAAATACTATAATTTAGCTGCAGGCTTCAAACATGGTTATTTCTGCAGAATTGTGACATCATTTTGCAGCCTACGAGGTCTCTCCTTGACAAGGGCAGCTGATAACACTGGTCTACAATTTTTGAAAAGTTGCATGCATGAAACAGCATATTAGATGCCATAGCAGCTCAATTCAAGGTGTATCAAGGTGGGATGTTGTCACATACAGACGTTTCATCAATTATTCGGAATATTCTGACATGCAAATATGTTGATATCGTCCCGGAGTCTTATCATTTTAAGCATCTGTTTCATTTTCAACGATCAGAAAGGAAAGAAAAGTTTGACTACATTTATTTCACAAGCATTTTGTCTATAGACAAGTGTAATATGAACAATCCCTCTGGAGTTAAGTGAGTATAATGGGTTTATTTTAATTTATTTAAATATATGCTGTATAGCTTTGTGGAATTTATTATTACTCCTCAGTAATGAATGAGCAGAAAGCGGTGATATTGCAGTGTTTCCTCTTTACTGATCTCGCTCAGACGCACGCATTTGCAAACCTGCAACATCCATCCATAGTTTTGTTACATGGGCAAACAGGATATTATAGACATCCTTGTTCTGTCTTAGACATTTTCCAGATGAGATGTAAACATGGGTCTTAAAAGGTGTCTTCCCACCTGGGCTTTGCTGGAAAACCTCTAAGAGCTTTTGTCCAGGATGCATCATGATTGGAAGCCCAAACCCAATACAGTTGGCTCCTTTCAATGCAAAAGAGGAGTGGCCCTACTCCCAGCTCCCTGTGGATGTCTGGGCTCCTCACTCTATTTCTAAGGTACAGCCAACCACCTTACAAAGGAAACTAATTCCAGTATTTAACAGATGTATTCTTTTAGTGACTACCCCAGACCATATGTGAGGATTGGATATATATTGGCTGGTGATTTGGAAACTGTCTCTCTTCGCCACAATAGTCCAGTACAATACCCACGTTACTGCTGACATCCCAACAATCCAACTTTTTACAATCCACCTGCTCCTCTGTTGTGAACAATACTCAGAGATAGTTAAATGCCTTCTTGGGGCAGCTACCGTAGTTTACTCACAGGGAAGCCTTCCAATGGTTAGAGGGAAAGTGCAAGTGCACCCAAATGATTTATCCTGCAATGGTCCAATTTTGGCAGCGTGGTATCGCGTCAGGTCATAGCAAGAAGGTCCTGCCTTCAAATTCAGGTTAACTGGCAATTTTACACTGGCTGTAGGTTTAACTGTGAACAGGACTGGCTATCTGTCTTTATGTGTTAGCCCTGTAACAGCCTGGCAATCTGGTGAATCTAGTCTCTCGGCCTTGAAATGGATAAGTGGAAGAAAATCCATGGATGGACAGAAGAAAGTTAGTGTGGGCATGCCTGCAAACATACCTGTAAAGAGCTCTGCCTCCAATGGTAGCCAGGCTGGAAAAAACACTAAGATCTGTCATGTTTTCAGGCCAGGATTGGATGTTGAGGTAACCTAAAGAAGACATGTCAGGCAAAGTGGTTGAACATGTGCTAATTAGTATGTGGCGGTATTTGATGAAGGAGCACAAAAATAATGAGCAACGGATAAAAACCCTTCTGTTGCCTACATCCAAAGTTTCAGATCACGGAGCTGCTCTGAAGTTCAAGCAAGAAACCCTTTTCTTTGTAGGAAATGCGCTTGCAGAAGACAATATTTAATATTTAATATTGCTAATTAAAAGAATGGATTTAATATTCTGCACAATTTGTCTGGTTGCCTTTAATGACAGATTATATCAAATCAGCATCTGTGGAAATGACATTAAAAGGGATAGGAGCAGGAAATGGCTGGGATAGAATGGCCATTGCTCTTTCTTATTGCTTAGGTTTTCATTATGAAAATGCAGTTTCACTCCATTAGCTGTTTGGCTCAACTGCAAGTCGCGGTTTAATATGACAAAAGGGTTTGTATACGAGGTATTGCTCATCCCTTAAGGCCTCTAATAGCTAATGAATAAGTACACACACAAGGATGCACACAGCAGCAGCAGCACACAGTGAAAGAACGTATAACTATGGAGATATTGCACACACACAATAATATTATATGCACCAGAGCTCCTTTTTGAGCTTACTGGCAAAAATCTGCTGTCCTCTTAAAGCTTTCTTTCACTACTTTAGAGGCCAAATAATTCACACGGCCGCATGCACAAACACACCCTGTAAATCTTCTTGTATTCAGTGTTTCCAAGTGAGGCCGTCTTACCTGTGATCTCTTTCACGGTGCGGAACACGTTGAGGCGCTCAGGGTCCAAAGGCCCAATACCGTGATACATATCCCTGAAGAGAAGTATAAAGCATAATAAGTCTATGTTGCTAAAGCAAGGCTTTATAAATGAACGTTTCATTAAGGTTTTTAAGCCAACTAAAGCCGATAGCCAAATTATGATTTATAATCATTCTGTCCTCAGGATGCTGTTAAGAGTAGCTGACAAGGTAAGAGCGCTCCCTGACCTTCACTGCTCTCTTTTTTTCTCCATGTGCAGTGGTTTTGTGTGTAAAGTTTTCATCCATGTAGTGAAGCCTATGTTGTCCTTCAGTAAAACTGCACATATTGCTGCTCCTACATAGTACCCCAACAGTGGGTTTATTAACTATGCATAACTAGAATGTGGTCACTTGTAGGGATCGACTTGAAGGCAAAAGATCAGTATGTCTGTACAGAGTCTCAGTCACTCAGTATGATGAGCTAAAGTTCAAGTGGCTTTTATAGTCATTTCAACCATGTACAGTGGCACAGTACAGAGTGAAATGAGACAGCATTCCTCTGAGACCCTGGTGCTACATATGACATATAACGGACAAACACAGGCCTACGCAAAGTGCAATATATAAAAACAGCAAAAATGAACAAGACAAGACAGTGCAACAATAGACAGAACAGGACGATACAGTGCAATGGAGATGTGTGTGTGTCTGCGTGTGTGTATATGAGTGTGAGATAAAGTGCTTGAGTCCAAGACAACTGGACTTCTTTTAGGCTCTTGAAGACATTTCAACTCTTGTCCACTCTTTTTCAGCTAATAACGCTTAACACGTGAAGTAAAATGTCTTCAAGAATCCCTAGTTGCCTTCAGCTCAAGCGCTTTAAAGCATCTATATGACTCGTCAGTAGACCAAACTGTGTACTAGACACCATCTTCACCGCACCCAATTTAAGAACCCAATGGGTATTGGGGCCGGCCGTGGTTCAGAAGGTGGAGCAGGTCATCTGCTAAAAACCTTGACTCTTCCAACCTGTATTTCAGAGCAAGACACTGAATCCCCAATACATCGAAAGGAGTATGAGCAAGTGAATGCTAGGTCAAAAGTGCGTAGGCATGGAAAAAAAGCACTTGCATGAACTTGTGTGGCTGGGTGAATGATGCTTATTGAAAGTGCTCTGAGTGGAAAAGCACTATATAAGTATCAGTCCAACCCATTCCATCACCAAGGTCATCAGTGGGGACAATGGGGATGCCAGAAGACATCTGGATCCAAACTTCTTGTTCTGTATGGCAGTTACTTTTTTGCCAAAGCAGATGAATTTCCCAGAAAAGAAAAACTGATTATCAAACCTCAGTAATTCAAAGAATGTACAGTTTGACACCTTCTAGTTTAAAAAAAAATCATAGAAAAAAACCACATAGACAGATAAAATTTGTTTGTGCATGTTAATCTAGAAGTTCTGAAATTGTATGACACATAAAAAAGTAAAAACAAATCTTCTTTTTGTGTGTGCTCCATCAAATATGCTTAACAAAAACTTGTGTGAAATCACTGAGTGTGAGTGGCACTCACCCTTTAATGCCAGTAATGAGAAAGATGAGGTTGCCATTGATTTTGGTGCAGTTGACAAATTTATCAATATTGCTGGCGTCAACTGTTTGAGCTGACTGCAGGCTTCCTGTTCCTATACCGTCACACACTGAAACAACAAACATCGAAACACACAATTAGTTAGAAATACTACTTAAATGACCATTGTAGCTGCTTTAGCAATGGAGAATTTACCTACTTTAATGCATATCTGAAGTCCCTGTATATTGCAAAGGCCTAATTTTGAGAAATTACCACTGGCCATTTGTCACTGTAATGTTTCATACTCTTTTATGAAAATATGGTCCTGCTTTTGGGTGTGCATGAAAGGCCATGGCCCCTCTCCATGTATTGGAATTCTTTTGATGAAAGCATGGGCCAATCCACAGCCAATTCCTCCCTATAATGAATTCATTACATCTGCATTAATTAGACTTGCGGTCTAGTGTGAGCCAAGTATTTCTGACAGAGGCGGAGGGGATGATGAATAAGGCTGGCATTAAGTGGTGTAACCAGTTTTTGATAGTGATTTATACCAGCCAACGCGATATCTGAAATGTTAATTTGTTATCATTTCCCAGAGTTCTTTGGGCTATCCCTCATTAACCCCTCCCTGCTATGTGACGATGTAATCAAGGGATTAGCCAATCAATGGATGCCACAGCCCATACATGGAACCTGAAGAAAAACACTGTTGCCTTGCCTCCGTAAGAGAGAGGTCAGATCAGTTACCTTTGTGAGAACAATGTGATGACGGGGCTAATCCTCTGTATTGAACTGAAGTAATGCTGTTTAATTTCACATTAGCCATTTTAGGCATTTAGCAGACGGTCTTCCAGCAAAATGACTTGTAATTACTGAGCAGGTAGGAGCAGTTTCTCATTATGAGACTATTTTGTGTTAATTACCATGTCGACTGTTGTGGGGATCAAACACGTGACCTTCATTTATGCCATATTTAACTTCCAACAGGATGTAATGAGTATGCACTGGATACACATTGCAGTGATAAGAGAAAATGAGTGTCATGTAGCCAAAGCCCCGTTAATGAAATGCGCAGAGATTAATTTTGCGTTAGGACCTAACTATTAATGTTTGAAATCAACAATATGGAAGGTTTAGAGAAGACTTCATTAATAAAATGAGATAAAGTTTACTGCATTGCTGAGAATGTTACAGATGTGAGCACTGCACGGCGTGGCTCATACAGGAAAGAAGATGTTGATTTTGGAAGGGTCGCTGGAATCAATATCTGAGCTGTAAGTACATTCACGGTAACATAAAAAAAGCTAAGCTGCCTCCCGTGAAAATAAATTACATTTCTTATATAAAGCTTTTTAAGTGATTCCCCTGGGCTCGTGTCGATTTGGTATCATCACTGTTAGCATAAAGCTATTAGATTAAAATGTTTTAACTGCATAAGCTCTTGTACATACAGTAAATGCAGTGCAGTGAGCCTGGTAGCCGTAGAAGCAGGGGGAAAAATGAGAATCAAACTGGATTATCACTTCACTTTGTTTGATTTGCACATTATACCTGTACATTATTGTTATGCTATCATAATAAATAGATAAAAATCTGCTCATTTTCATGGTTTATCCATTCAACAGCACAAATTTGACAGCCTAAACCAAAACTACCCAGGCCAACGGGCAATAAAACACCCCAGGGTGACTTATGAGTTACTCCAAGTGTCAATTAATATGAAACCATGAGAAACCTTGAGACAGAAATATACCTTGGCCACACTTTTCAAACATCCATCTTAGGTCTCAGTCACACAGGCTTAGAGACCAGTTGGTGCACTCCTTGATGGCTTGGTGTGTGGTTGTTGGAGGGTGCGAAACCAAAGTCCTCCTTGGGATCACCTTTGTTGAAAGCAGATTGCTGCAGTTGACCATAGTTTGCATGGAAGTTGCAGCATTATATATAAAAACTGTCCAACTGCTGTCCAAGCATGAGCAAAACGAGATCCCCACAAGTAAATGGAAACCCTCTGAGGTCACAGTAAAAGTTGTGTTTCCCTGCTGCCATCAACACATTGCTAAAGCCACAACTTTTACTTTGAAGACAAATGTTCTCATTTTCTGGTTTGGATCAGTTTTCATAGTTTCACTGCTGCTGAGAGAGTAGTTGGTGAGTGTTTGCAGACAAGTTTGCATCTTCCATTGAAACTATGAGCAATCGCAGCATTTTGCTAGTGGTTTTCAGTGTGGTTGCATCACTGACTGGTCTCTATGGCTTCATGATTGGGACATTAGCAATCAGTTTCATAGCAACTGCCAACTACTTGATTGGGGAATTTTTCCCTTGGGATAGAAATATGGTTATTATTTTTTTACTTCTGGTGACTGATTGGGGGAACAGTTGACAAATCAGAGACCTGAACCTATTACAGAATAAGCTTTTGAGCAATTAACTGTGGTCGCTTTGCACAACAAAAGCTGAAAAATCTTGCATTACAAGTGCATAGAGAATTTATGACGAACAGCTGCTCTAGCTTCTGTTTTGACTGGAAATGACTGTGTAGGTCAGATCTTGCTCTGTCATTATTTACTGTATGGTCCCTCTTGTGTTTCTCCATACAGGAAATTAAAGATATTCTTGCTGAAATCACCTGGTTTATCCACAGATTTGTATATGCTTTATACCTATAACTTTAGAATTGCAGCTTTTGCTACCTTGTTTTTTAGAGCCAGAGGGTGGTTTGCTAAGCTATAAGCTAATGTTAGCACTTTTGTCTCCAAAAGGCAAATTGTTTTGTAACTTTCCTGTTTATGTATTTCCTTTAGGTTTAAGTTTCATTTTGTTTAATTAGTAACTTCCCTGCTAGGTGTATGCTAGGCTTCTACTTCAGTAGTTTGACTCACAGAACTGGTCCACCATGTTTAACAGGCATGAAACACTTTAATATGACATTCAGCACAAGTTGACTGAAGGAACTATATATTTCGCACTTTATTTTCAGAAATCGCTGCTTGGGTTTACCTTTTGGACAGATGTCTGTGCAAGGGATGCACATTTTAATCCGGTTCTCCTCCACTTCCATCTTGTTGCTGGGACATGCTCTCACACAGGAGCTGTGGTCCACGACAAAGTTATCTGATAGAAAAAGCAGCAAAAATCTGAATTAGAGGACTTCACCAGTCTTTTAGCATACCGCGTACAACCCCCTACAATAAATTTGAAATATAATACTATAAAAATCAAAGCACATTCCTGGAAGGACCCCTCTAATTGTATGAAACTGATTGTATTTTAATCACATTTGTGTAATGATCAAAACTAATGGTCTATATCAGTGAGAAACAGTAATGAATTAGCTAAGTACTTGGTTGCAGAAACAGGAAAGCCATACTGTGGTATGATCATCTGATGATCAGTAGAAGTCGAACATGCAGTCTCTGCATGTCACTCAAATTTTAATGCACGTTCCCTGAAATATTTCACTACCATAACTGCACATCCATGACAGAACGAGCTAAGCCTTTTCAGCTGCCAGAAGCTGAAGCAGATGGCATAGCAACTAGCTGATTGAGATACACACTTTATTTATGTTTGATTTATGTTTGAGTAATCTATCTTGACTTGAAATAATTGCCTGGGGTCCAATTTCAGGATTGACAGGGGATAAATGACTCATCAACAGCACAGATTCTAAAAAACAAAAAACAAAGACTTATTTACGAGCGTTATTATCAGCATCTATGTTATTGCGGCGTAGCGTTGTGTAATGGCACACACACTAGATCATTTTGCAGCTGCTTGGATGTGCACTGCGTTCGCTGAGAACTAGGTGCAGACTTACGTGGACATTTCTTGACACAGAAGGCTCCATAGGTGTACTTCGCCCTGGGGTTGTGCTCTAACTGGAAGGACGTCGGGTTGTACACAAAGGGCTGAGGGCACTGGGTCACGCAGGCCCCGCTGTCGTTGAAATTGGTGCAAGCCTGCAGAGGGAATACAACCGCAGTGAGCTAGGTTGAAGGCAAATGGGGAGGGCTGTGATTTTCCTGCATAAGTCACCATGAGCGAAAGAGTATTACAGCAGCATTTCATTTTTACGTGGGATTGCGACATGCGAATCATGCGGCCCTCCTTTGTCTCTTTGAACGCCAAATGGGAGAAAAATTGGAGCCATTGATCCACAGCCATGATGTAAATGGTGAAATGTTTTCCCATAAACCTCTTAAGTGATTTGTCGTCTGTGGCCACAGGCGGAAACAGCAGTAATTGAATTGGATGAGCCTTTCTGTGAATTACAACTACAATATCATCCCTGTCAGCATGTGCAGGGAAGTCATGCACCAGTTTGAGGAAAAAGGTAGAACTTGAGGTGATAAAAGGGATATTAATTATGACACAGAATCCCCAATTTGTCCTTTAAAGAGTGCCGCTGTGGAAGATGTTTACAGCACCATAAAATGACAAACAATTTATCAGCAGGTAAACAAAGTGGATCATTTTCGGGCAGGGAGGATGGCAAACAGATGTTGGACAAAAGATGTGGAATGGGAAGAAGGATGAGTCTAGATAGGATGATTTTCTTTCTTTCTTTTTTGGTCACTGTACGTGTGTGTTGAAGGCAGAAATAAAAGAAGTAAAGAGAGTTAAAGAGTGAGAAAGTGTGTGTGTGTGTGTGTGTGTGTGTGTGTGTGTGTGTGTGTGTGTGTGTGTGTGTGTGTGTGTGTGTGTGTG
>NW_024582399.1:2399148-2478447 GCF_018398535.1 Haplochromis burtoni
TGTGACGTACAAAGCAGTCCGTGTCCTTGGGGCCGGAGCAGCCGCCAGCGCATTCGCGATGGCAGCAGTCGCTGACGTAAGGCCCGAAGCATCGACCGTCACACTGCTCTGCACACACCGTTTTTGTCACTGCAACGGAAGTGGAAAGACTGAATTTTAAAGGTCTGGCACACACACACACAGACACGCACACACATCTACATACATTCACACTCATAAAGAGAGACAATACCACCACGCTCAACCTTCCTCTCTAGTCACAACTGCTCACAGTCGCATGTAGGAAGGAAGAAATTTGGGGCTTCAGCAACCTAAAGGTCAGCCAAGTTGGTTTGCAACCACAGAGTCACTGCCTAGAAAGCACAGACGTACTTTAAAAACATGAAGCACTGTCTTCTGTCTCAAGAACCTCCTTGGAAACCCTTGAAGAGGACTCTTCTCCTCTAACTGCTCCGAAGCTTCAGCTCAGAGACCGAACAGCTGAAAATAGTGTTTGACAGCGTCCAGCAATGAATCTAAGGGGGAGCTTTGCTTGTGGAAACCCAGTTGGTTTTCCCTAGATACATAAAGTTTGGAAAAAATTAACTGAATCTCACAGATTCGCCATATCAGTGTTTATACAATGGGTGCTTTCAGCCAAGCGAGTCAATTGGCCAAAGACGCCGTCCAACTGTTCTGATTCCCAGAAAGCCTGGCTTTACTCGTTGATATGCCAACTTTTGCAGTAACCAGGGAAATATTTACTGCCATTCCAGTTTCTTCTCTGTATTTTATTTCAACTAGTTTAACGGGAGCTGTGTAAGTATCGTTAGTAATGTGTGGCTTGTCCCCATTTCATCAGCCAACATTTCTGATAAAGGACAGTCTCCCACACTGTATTGATAAAGAAGGAGATAGACCAGCCAGAGAGTCAGCAGGAGCTTGAAGCCCAGGCATTAAAAACTGCTGTGCTCACTCTGTGCTAAGTTGCGAACATAATGATGCAGTAGTGAAAAAAAAAAACAAGCCTCTGTAATCTATTAGTCTGTTAGTTTAAGAAAAACAAGCCAGAGCCTCTGTAAGTCTTTCCATGAGGGGAACATCCTGTAATTATATGAACGACAAACATTTCTCTAGTTAAACTCCTTCCTTTGGTATCTCATTTTTTTCCTTTTATTTGTTATGTGCCAAGTATTGCTACACGGTGATGAACAGTTATTTCCTACCTATAATTAATAATACATTTTCTAGATATTGGCTATAAGCTTGGTGTCCAACTTTAATAAAAAATGAGAAGAAAAAGAAAAAAATAGGATAGTCCTCATGAAGCTTAAAAAGCAAATCTATCCCAAAGCAGATTACTGGAGATTATAGATTATTTTAAAGCAGATTTTACAGTATCATTAATTTTCTCCTGCCAGTCAGTAAAAACAAGGGGTCACTTGGCCTTAAACTAATAAGTGATTTAAAAGAATTTCATTAGCCTACTTCTCAGTGTTTATGTTGAGTTCTGCTATTGCACTTTGCATAAATAGATTTTGAAAAACGTTTTCAGTTGTAAAATGAATTATTGTTTGTGTGGGTTGTACTTTTTTTTCTTTTTAAATGAAATGACTTATGCTAGGCAAATGAGTCGTAGGTTGGTTAGCATAGCTTACTGGCATAACACTAGACTGTCTATATCTGAAGTGAAAAGAATATCCTGGTTGTTCCTAGCTTAGCCCTGCAAAATCAGAGAGAAATAATGTCTTCAAACAACATTTCATAACTGTAAGATTAAGAACATCGATATTAGGCCCCAAGCCTTTGCATTCCAGGGTAAGGTTAGCCTAGCTTAGCCAATAAACTGCTAGATTTCACAGTCTAAATTTTCACTAAAATGAACATAACACATTTAAACTTCACAAACTGACCTTTTCACACTTCCACAAATCTAATGATATACTTTATATGTGTTTGAATGCATTGGATCTAGAACACTATTAGCCTGTCTTAGGGAATAACTAGCTTGGTTTTGTCCAAATTGCCAAAAATACATATAGGCACATCTAAAACACCATTACCATGATGAAACTTGGTTCACTAAAGGGCTCAGTTAACATCTAAAATGTTCAAGTTCATAAGAGTACAACTAGAAAAGACTTGTTTGGAAGCATTTTCAGGAGAAAGCCTCTGCTTTCTAAAAATAAAACAACATAGCAGTAAAGCTAAGTGCAAAGTTGCAAGTGAACAAACTACAAGACTTCTGGAACAATGTCCTTCGCACAGACGATAGCAAAATGGAGATGTTTGGTCATGACACACAAAACCAAATATAGCATATCAGCACAAACACATATCAGCTGATTGATGGTGGGGTAATGATTCAAGCTTATTTTGCAGCCACAGGACCTGGGCACCTTAAAGTCATTGAATCCACCATGCACTACCAAAGTACTCTTGAGTCAAATGTGAGTCCAACAACTTAAATTTACTTCAAACTGGCTCATATAACGGGAGAATGACCCAAAGCAAGGCAGCAAATTTACAACAGAATGGCTGAAAAAGATAAAAACTAAGGTGCAGCAACGGCCCCGTGAACTGAACTGAAGCAACATTGTAGAGAAGAGTGGGTCACAATTCATCCAAAATGATGAGACTGATAAAGTCATACAGAAAAGTATTACTTCAAGTTACTGCAGCTAAAGGTGGTTCTGCGAGCTCCTGAATCATGAGATGTACCCCAGAGGGCCACGTAATGTGAAAACGTTCTTTTTCACATGACTGTCTCTCTCTGTGCATAGCTATTTGACACCACTCTTAACTTCAATACATGTAGCACTGGTCCACAGTGTTACCTTTACAATAAAGGGTGTAGCTTTGGAGTTGTGTTATCAGAGTGGGATTTATAACTTGGCACCATAGACAAATGGAAAATTGAGCTTTCAATATAAGTAATTATTGTGAAAAAGTTTTCCAGCCCAAAGGATGATGTTTGTCTAACCAGCAAGTTCAGGGATTGTTGGCCAAGTTGATCCACCCCTTATTTGCAGGGTAAAAGTCTTCTGATTGACATTAAACTACCCAACACCTAATGTGGACTTTAGTTGGCCTTATCCGCAAAGAAGTAAAGCTACACATGCATGTGATATCAGTAAAGGGCAATAGGAAAGAATCTTTAATTTTATACTGGGAAAGCAATACATTACATCACGTGTGAATCAGCGTTTTGAGGTGGGACTGCGGTAGTGCACTCACAAGTTTGACACTGGTCCTCCTGATGGCCCCAGCAGCGTCCGTTACATGAGCGATGACAGCGTCTGCCTGCAAAAGACACCGTACATCAGAGAACTCTCTGCAAACTTTAGACGTAGTTTTGACACAAACACACATTAAAGACACTGCCCCCACACACATCAAACACCTAATCGTTCGCTCGTGCATGCCCTTAAAACTGCTTGACTAATGACAGTGACAGAACTGTCGAATCTCCTCCGCTCATCCAACAATAGATTTCAAGTCACTGGCGACTCATGGCCTGTGAGAAACATGAGCATGAAAGACAGGCTTCTTCTCCCTTCCGTCAAGAGCTAGCAGGCAAAGTGGGACCTGACAGAGCATTCACAGCCTTCATCTGCCCGTGGCCCATCATCAAGACTTAATTGACTATGGGTTAATTACAGAGTAAGTGGAATAGTGAGGCAGATTGTCACCCGGCCCCTTCAACCACTCCCACTGTGGGGTTGTTAATGTTAAATACTAACTACAACTTGGCAAAGGGCCTCAATTTGGCAACCTCCACTCCCACAAACTCTCTTGTCATTTTTGGCCCACCTCCTCTGTTCTTTGTTTCTTTTCATCCCCTTCCTCCTACATCAGTGGCATCTCATCAACAAAATAGCAACGTTTCACGCACATTGTACTTGTACAGTGTCTTCCCCAACCTTTATTGTCTAGAAACAGCTTTGCATGATGTCCTGATCCCTGCTCATGCTAGTCAGATTGTATTCTGTTCATTCTGCAAAGTGTAAAAAAAAGGTCATAACGCCTTTTCATTTGCCCCATTGTCTATGTCTTTGCTACCACTCGGTGCCACAGCTGTCCCCATTGTTCACCCTGACACGTTTTGATACAGAGACCCTGAAGAAACTGCTTTCCATCCCTCAAAATGAGCAAAAGGCTTGCCCATAAATGTGCAGAAAAGTTTGAAAGAGTTGTCTTTAGCAGCCAGTTCCTCTGACAGAATGTCCGCCGGATACTGACGCCTGTTATGGCCAAAGCAGAGGGAGCTGAGGGACAGCCGGGACCACAAAGGGGGTGAGGCGGTTGGGTAACAAGGGAAGTGGGCAGCTTCAAACCAGCTGTCAGATTCACTGAGATTTAAAAAGACCACAGCAGACAGCAGCTCCATGGGCCTTGCTGCAAAGTCGTTAACATACCACTACAATAGAAAGGTTCACGCGTTGATCTAACACTATGTGATTTTGCTTCCAAATGACCGCCAGGCAAACAGAATGAGGATAGGGCGTGATTGCTGCTGGATGTGTGTGTGTGTTTCTACAGTATGTTGGAATGTGCCACTTTAACATTTCACTGATGATACTTTAAAGGGCACCTATTACATTCATATCTTGCTCCACATTTTTATTCTTGGACTCTAGTAGAGAAGCTTTGCATGATTCATAATTAAAATGAACCTTAGGTATCTTATACTGGGCCTTAGTGCAACTGCCTGTTAGTTCATTTACTGCTTGAAACAGTCCTATTTGATTCCTTTAACTTTTCCTTAAGCCAGCTTTCTTATAATTGGCTGCCCCACGCAAACAGAAGGTTTGAACAGCTGTGGATGTGGTTTCAGTGCCAGAGATTAAGTATTTCTGTCATATTAAACCTGTATATGACGTATATACAGTTGTGATCAGAAGGTTACATCCACTCATCATGGGCATGAATGTCATGGTAATTTTGTTTTATTTCCAGGGTGGAATGACACATATTTAATGACTTTATGATTTTGGAATCTGCAGTTGTTTAGAAATGGCGGGTAGAGACCTTCCAAAGCTGTGTAAATCTCCTATTATTCTTCTTAGAGCTTCACTGAATTCATTGGACTTTCCCATTGCTTTGAATAGTGTTTAACCCCATTAGTGCTGTCAAACAAACCTTTTTTATGCTGGCAAAGAGAAACTACCAGTTGTAGTCTATCATGATCACTAATGAGAAGTTTACAGGGCTTGGTATTGTTGAGTTAAAAGACATTATTGAACTTTCAACACCAAACTTTTAAAAGATTTAAGTGAATATATGTATATATTTGAGTCTCTATGTATACTTTTGGCTATGTGGATTAATAGCTTCTTGCCAGTTTGTTCCGGAACCTCCATCCTTCATTCATCCATCTTCTTCTACTTGTCCACTTCAGGTCTACCGGGGTGCTTTTAGCCTATAAAATCCCATTTACCTCTTCTTTAAAACAAGAACTTAAGTGTTCATTGTTTGGGGGCATCATCAGTGACTTAGAGGTCAGAAGGTTAATCTAATCAAAAACTACTGGTTCTACCGGTTTGCACCCTCACTCTGTACTCACATCCATTGTTGCTGTTGTTGGACGGCACCACCAACAGCTCAGCTTGGGGGTTCTTGATAATGTCACGCCAATGGATGGTGTCTGCGTGACACAGGAATTTGTTCTGGTCAACATAAACGCCCCCATTCAGTATCTCTGCACAAGGAGAAACAGAAAGGAGAGAGAAAGAGACAAATGAGCACATAGCCGTGGATATAGAGTACATGTGCACAATGGCAGAAAATCAATACTTCAAGGTTAACTCTTCTCTTTGTCTCAAAGTACCACGCTGCATATGCTGTTCCCTGAAGCGCATCTGAGCATGACGATAAATGCTATTGACAAATGCACACAGATATTCTATGCCAAGTCCAAAGATATTTGTATAGAAAGTACCTCATAAAAATAAGCAAATGGATTTTAAAGAAACTCCTACTATACGCCAGTCTGATTTCCTAATTATGCGCTGAGTATTATTAAGTAATTTCATTTATCTTCAGAGTTAATGAGTTTGAATGTCACAGGCAGACATGATACTTGTTGTGTTAATTAAAACTGGAGCAGAGAAAGCGCATAGCTTCGGAGTTTAGATGCACTTAAATCTTGAAACTTTTTTCTTTTTATTGTTGAATTATTAACTTCAAGACTCCTAAGCGGCCCAAACAATCAAACTGTCTCATAGAAAATAACTGGAACTGGAGCTTTTCGTGACCTACTCCACAGTGAGAGCCAACACACCAAAGACAAAGGCAGGCACTTCAACCAGCATTTGCTTAATAGCAAAAATATGTTTCCTTTCAAGGACCAGTGCCCTTAACAGATGCCTGGGCATGGATAGTGATAATACATTCTAATCCCTCTCCCTGTTACTAATCCAGGTTTTGGATATAGAGATTGAATGAAATGATGCTGCAGTAATCCCCCCCTCCTGAGTTGTGACCCAAAGCAGAAGGGAAAAAAACAGCCCCCATCTGTGTTTCTTTCTCTCTGGGATACCAACAGACTATATAATTTAACCTATTTGGGGGATTTAGATACAATCATCTTGCATCTCCGTCTCCTTGAATATGATTCCATGAAAGTACTTGTCAAAATAAATGAAATTTAATAATGAAAAAAGAAGCAACAATGTGCTTCAGATTAGGGCTGGATTAGCTGAAGGTAAAGAAGGGCATTGTCTCTCCAGGCAGATTATTAACGGCGTGCGCTTATGATTCGACTGCTGAGAAGCACACACACACACACACACAGGAAGCTAATCATTACCATCCGACACCCTGATTAAAGAAGTGGGCCTTGGTGGAGACGGGGACATTTATTCAAAGCTCTCTTAGAGGTGACATGGCGCTCTGTCTGCCTGCTGAATGGCCTACAGCCGCAGCTTCATGTAATCATGTTCCCGTCACAATGGACGATTTATCTGGGCGTGTTTTACATTCATGGATGGCGGCTGGAGAAAAAAAAAAAAGGAAGAAGAAGCTTGTACAAATAGCACATGGACTGCACCATCAGCATGCTTTGATAGCATTCAAAAATAGCTGTGAAATGAACGGCCATCCGTTACCGAACCCCGATTAATTATTTTTCAGACGGCAGATGTGTCCATATGTGCATTTCGTGTTTTCCCTTAAGTCTCCTTCATGTGATAGAGGGCTTTGTTGTTGAGCCGCTTCACGCCTCTAAAGATCCTTGAACAAACAATCCATTAGTTCAGACATACTGTGCACATAGACAAGGTCATCAGGGAGCACGTAACAGGTCAAGATTATAGGTTTTACACACACACAGGCTCATCGGACATTTGCTTGTGTCAGGCATCTTTCCACCACGACTGGGTGAGGGCCCTACTTTGCTTGAAAATGACCTCTTTTTACAACTGGCTAGAAGTGAGCATCCCTCGCTGGATTGTTATGTGTCTTGCCTATGAGATAAAAACACTGTAAAGCCTTGAAGTTTCTGAAGGATGTTTTAGTTTATGTCAAACTACAGACTCAGCAGATGTTGCCTCTCATATTTTGCAGCTGCAAGTGAGGATTTATAATGGTGTGCTATGCTAGGGTAACACCTTGAAAAGCTTTTGAAGGCTTTTTTGTCCAGTAACTGAAAAAAGACATAGTATTGGTTCGGCATTGTAAATAAAGGCCGGCACACTAAAAAGCAGGTTTTGTGCAGTGTGTTTGACAGGCACATAAAGCACTCTTAATGCTGTGTAAATGTTGTGAAGCACAAACAAGCAAGGTTCAGCTAATTTTCCTTTAATTACATTTATTTATAATCTGTTTTCAAGCATGGGGCCATCGTTCAATTGCAAGAAATTGGAAAAGAAAGACTTGACAGAATATATGAATCTCTGGAAACATGCTGCACATTAAGCAATCTCATCTGATCTATAGATGTACCTTCCTACTCAACCCACATCAGACAATGGTTCACTTAATACCCTTTCCACACAATGGTAAATGGCCTGTATTTGTATAGTGCTTTTACTAGTCCCCCTAGGGACCCCAAAGCGCTTTACACACCCAGTCATCCACCCATTCACACACTGGTGGAGGCAAGCTACAGTTGTAGCCACAGCTGCCCTGTGGGGCGAGGCTGCCATATCTGCCATATATTGGCCCTTCTGGCCAACACCAGTATGCGGTAGGTGAAGTGTCTTGCCCAAGGACACAACGACCGAGACCATTCGAGCCGGGGCTCGAACCGGCAACCTTCCGATTACAAGGCAAACTCCCAACTCTTGAGCCACGATTGCCCCCCAATCAGTTCAGGAAACCCATATACACTGCATTGAAAACATTACTTTACACAACAGTGATTGTCCATCTGCAAGCTGCTTTGTAACCCACCTCCTCCCCAGGCCCTCCTCTTTTTATATACTATTTCTGACTCAACCATGAACCCTAGTCATGCATCTTCCCTTGGTTTTGTGGTATGCACCTTCAAACTCATTTTGTAAAACACTGCAGAAAAATTCTGTTCACTTTGATCATTTTGATCTTAGATATAGAAATATTTTATTTGATACAGGAAAACTGGTCCGGTCAGTGGTGGTCGTGAAATGAACTGGACATATTAAGCAAATGCAATGATAAATCATGGAATAGTTGTTCAGACAAGTCTTGACTAAGATTGTGGACCAAATCCTGGTTCATTTTGCTTTTTATTATCATTAGGGAAATGTGGTTAATAACACATGACCTACATGAAGCATGTCTTTCAGTTTCCCACCACCTGAGCACCTTTAATGACATCGGCTCACTCTTATTCTGCAGAATTACTGTGGTAGGTGGTACAGTCTATCCAATACCAATCGGAAAGTCATCAGATCGATCCCTGGCTAACCCAGTTCATGTGTCAAAGTTCAAGGTGAACCCTTGGTTGCCCCCAATACATCCACTGGAGTGAGTGTGCATATGAATGCTAGAGAGTGTGTAATTCTGAGTGTTCAAATGGACTAGCAAGGTGCCATTGCATCAATGCATTTACCAAACAGTAGTTTGATCATTCTTGGGCTACAGACTCAAAACTCACATTGATATCAGTGACAAAGGTCTGAAAGGTGGACTTAATTAACACTGTTTGCCTTGCAGTCTTTTTTTTTTTTTTTTTGTGTCCCGTTTGGATCTATAGCCATCAGAATTGTTGTCTCAAGGCCAAGAAAGATGCCAAGCGGATTTATTTTACCAAGTGGATCATCATGGCCTTGCCATATTGGTCCATTTGATTGACCTTTATTATAATTATGAATTTATTTTATTTTCAGTTGCTACAAACGGGACAGACATGACTGGGGGATAGGACAGGGAGAAAGAATGAAAGAAAGAGAGGGAGAGAAAGAAAACCAAAGGGGAGAAGAGACGATGAGAAGGGGGGGAAGAAAGAAAAAAAAAACAAACAGTCTTGCAGTCTTGATGACACATTATACTTATGACAATTTGTGGGAGTCCAATCAAAAGGGTCAGTGGTCAAAGTTGGATGTAACCATCATTCTACAGTTAAAAAAAAAAGTGAGAAACTTCCAGTCATGACATGCATAACCAATCCAAGCAATTACAACGTATGAATCTGTAAATTGTGCAATAAAATGTCTTATTCTTTAAGAGATACGTTGGTTAGTAGCAGATTTCACCCATTGTAATGATAAAGAAAATGTCTGAATGAGTGGGATATTACTATAGGAGACTATGAAAGACACTTTCTTACATGAATTGAGCTCCAGCTAACCAAAGCAGGAAGGATTTGAGATGAAGTAATATTCATATCAATCACAAAGCTCCACATCACTTCTTTAATTTCAGCTCCATAGAAAAATACACTATGATCTACTATGCAGTCTCTAAAATGGGTACAAAAAAGAAAAAATCTCCTGTCTCCCTTTTGATCGTCTATATGTTCAACCAGAAGACTTCAGCTCCTCTGGGTGACACTTCCTAGTCATGCCGTTTTATGCATGTATACGGCCGCTGAGGCCTCTAATGCCATATGGTCAGGTCATGTTTGGTTCAAGACGGCTTCTGGTGCAGCATTTTGCTACAGCTCTCTTGGCAGTAAAATAAAGTGCCTCACTGTGATGGAGAAAAAAAGAATCACATAGCAAAAGTCGAAGTGTCATGCTGAGATTTGATATAGAACTGTGCTGGGGAATAAGAGGAGATCACTGGAGAAATTCCATCAAATGCAAAACTGAAAAATGGAATAAATGGCTTAATTTAATGACACCACCTTTATTGAATTCATTTACTTTCTTTCTTCTCCATCACTCAGTCCCATAAACCCCACATTTCTGACTCCCTCTAATGCTCCATCATAAAGGATGGTGCTTCATATTTAGCGCAGTCAAGCTCTAAAAAAGTGTTGCTGAACAATATAACAGTGCGGGCATTCAAGGAAAAAAATGAGGGTTTGTTTCAAAGTGATAAACAGTGACTTAAATATCCACACTGTAAGCCTTATTTAAACCACCTGCTTGGGTTAAGGGTTATGGTCAGAAGAGACTTTAGGGGGGGTTAAGAAAAATGAAGAAAATGAAGAATGGCTCCAAAACTCAGTCTTGCAGACTTGTCAAAATGCCTAATTTTACTTTAGGGGTTAAGGTTATGCATTATTTACAGCTTGACTGCTTTGAGCGACAGGGATCCATTGGTTTGATTAAACTTAACATTCAATATCAGTGCAAATTACAGATGTTCCTTCCTATCCAACCTTGTAAGCCAGTGTGAGTTAGTTAATAACTCTGCAGTTCTCTCTTCCTGTCCAAATATGACCAAATCACTATGAAAACCACTTTCTCACATGAGTTGAGCTCCAGCTGACCAAAGCAGGAAGGGCAGCTCCTGCTCTGAAGGCTCAAGCTGCTTTTGGCCTTTTTGGTGTTTCAAAACTGGATATGACAAGAGAAGGGCAGGACTGATGGTGAATCAGCACATTCGTTGGCCAATAACTTGTCGATTATAGGTTGTTAACCAATGAACATAACTCCTCCTTCTTTCTGAAACATCCATTAATTTTCTTCTGCTTATTCCAATTAGGGTCTTTTTGAAACAATGTTAGGATTTAAATTGATTAAATGAAGCTGTTTTTTCTGATTTTTATATACAGATCGCGATGGGTTCATTATCGAGTTGAAACTGTGTTTTTGAGGGTCGAAAACGTCATTTAGCACTATGACTGAAATGAAATATTGAGAATTGGCGTAGAGCACAGAGGGTCTTTAGATACATGCTTATACATACGTATAAAATGTAATTCTATTACATGAGTGTCTGAGACCATGAGCTCAGCAGAAGAAATTTTTCTATACTTCTTCAGAGGTTTTGATGTCTCTGGACCGCTAACCACGTGAAGTTTACTCATTTACCATTTTGGTCGTGTGATGCTGTACAGTAAATTGAAAAATCTGGCAGCCACCAGTTGCTAGAAATGTCATGTCTATTCCCAAATGTGCTGGGAAAATGTAATTGCTTGTAATTAATTATTGTTAAAAGTGGGTTAAAATCAAGTTTTACTGTGTCACTACCAATAGCATCAAGAAACCGCTCACTAACTAGTCAGGGAATCTAATTTTTCCCCTCTCATGACACGCTCAGTATGGTAGACAGCTCTCGAGTACTATGCACATGATGTAACTCAAGAAACCTCTATTGGTATCAACCACTGGTGGCCATTAAAAAAACATGCACGCTTAAGGCACTTCTATGTTAGCTTCACTTTTTAGACCTGGAAGCTACACCCATGTTTTATGCTGTCTACAGATGAACTCCAGCTTAGAAAAACAGGATAGGGACAGCCAAAATGCCAGTGAGTTACATAGCATTGGAGACTATGGCA
Organism: Haplochromis burtoni; assembly: GCF_018398535.1. Lineage (NCBI taxonomy): Eukaryota > Metazoa > Chordata > Actinopteri > Cichliformes > Cichlidae > Haplochromis > Haplochromis burtoni. Next base: position 2,411,003 of record NW_024582399.1, read on the forward strand.
TGACCAAAATTATTGTGAAAGTGTGCAATTAAGTTTTGATCTTGCTGCCTTTGAAATAGCTGTGCCACAGACTGTTGACTGAAAGTGTTTGCCCAAAGGTTGAGGTACCATGTGTCCACTTCAGCTGCTTGCAATGGGTTGCTTAATGTGAAAAAACAAAATCAATAAAATCACCAGGCAACTACTGATTTTTGTAGTATTTATTTTGTATTTATGACCTTTCTAATGATAATGTAAATAAGCTGTTTCTTTTCTCTTCCCCTTAGAGTTTATACGATAGGTTATCATGACAGTCCACTGGGTATATTGAAGTCAGACATATCAATAGATATGTATCCCTTCAGTTATCACTGAGAACTTTCTGGAGCACAAACAAAACTGCACAACGAATACAAGTGTGGGAGCTGTCGTTAAACTTGATAAATTAACCAATTAAAGGGCAAAAACACAGGTCTGAAATTAATGGCTGAACACTTGAGGAAACCTCATAATGCTGTGGAAGCGGATGTGGAAGTAACCTTTTCACATCCCAGCTTCTATAATTATATTCAACATTTTGTTTGCTTTCTATGCTCTTCTCTGGGGTGGGGGAGGGTGGGGTGCGGGGGTCAGCACTGACTTTAATTTTCAGATCACTGACATTAAGAAGCAGTGAGTCACTGACATTAGTGAGGGAAGGAAAATAAAGTTGGAGTGCCCTGACAATGTTTCTGTGACTCTTGAACGGTTATGCAAAGTTAGAAACTAAAATAAGGAACAAATGTTTTTGAAAAACTCGAGGTAAGAGCAGCATTTTAAGATTTCACTGAGATATTTATTTGCATTGTGTATCCAACACTTACATAGTAGAGAACAGGCCAATAAGTGTTCAGATTGTTAGGGATATAAAAATGATCCCTGTGCCAAGCTGCTTTTCGCAAGCCAATTAAGTTCATTTTACTGTCGTTGAGCAGAGCGAAGAGCCTCTATTTTGAAGTAGGTCCTAGGCAATGATGGCCCCAGCACCAATCAGTGGCCATAGCTCTATAGGGAGCCTGCTGATGAGCTTTCATCAGTGCTGCTAGCCACTTGTCCCACATCTCTTTCTCTCCCTAATTATGCTGATGAATAAGTCCGTAATAGTGATCTGTCCTCTGTTGATGAGTCCATGCATTTGCTGTTATTGTCTTGTCTCGAGGGCGGGTGTGTCACGTATCACACAACTCAAGCTGAGTGCATTCGGGCCATCCACACTGCCCTTTTGTATTACGATCATCTTTCTGTACTTGTCACCCTCCACCCTGCACCCACCCCCTTCAGACCCACCCATCCTCTCCAGCATTAAAAGCACTTCCTCACTCCGGTGATGGGCTGACTTGCTGAGCATGGGGAACAGAGAAATCGAGATGATCACTCTTTCTTTTCACAGTCGGATGCCCTCTTTTCCGTGAGTCAAGCACACACACAGTCTTACAAACACACACACGAACACAGCCAGAAGCTTTTAAAACACTCATGAAAACAATGCCTCTGAAATTATCAGGCAAAAGTGAGAAATTCGTTACATAAATGCAGAAAATCCCAATAACTACTTCCTGTCCAACACCAAAGAGCATCTTGGAGATCAGTTGCATCAGGTCGACAAAGCCTCACATTTGCGGCAGAGCTGGAGAGTTAAGCTGCAGCTTTACCTCTTAAATGCCAATTAATCACTCAGTGACTGAGAGCGAAATGCGGAGAGCGCTGTGAAGCCTCTTGAGATTTTTTTTCCCTTCACATATAAATCAAGTGGAATACATTGTCTCCGACTTGTTCGGATTGTTGTTTATAAATTTAGATACTTTAATGCCATAAATTCTCCACTACAGAGAGACATTCATGTTCTTTGCAGTTTTATGGATATGATTCACAGAGCACTCTCCTTGGTATGTTTGGAATGCGAGTACCTTAAGCTTAGACTATGCAAGATAAGAGAAAATAACTAGGGGTGCAACGATACTCGTATCGATATTGAACCGTTCAATACAGTGCTTTCGGTTTGGTACACATATGTATCGAACAATACAAAATTTTTAATTTATTTTATCAACTTTTCTTCTTATGATGTTGTCTGTGTTGAGAGCTCAGTGGATCTGCGTTCGACTACTCCGCCTAGGCTGCACTGTCGAGCGCAGATCCATTGAGGGCATCACTAGCTAGCAAGACAGAAGTTAAGCTCTTGTGGCAACATGGCAAATTGAACCTCCCCCACCCTCATTCAGATGTGACCTTTGGTTTTCATGTGACGTATGACCCTGAAGGTAAGCACGTCATGGACAAAAGTAAAACAGTATGTCGGATGTGCCACGCAATGCTCAATTACATGGGTGGGAACTACTGCGTTAGCGCAGTTAGCTCGTTAACGTGTTGGCCGTCCAGCCCCACACACGGGGCGATCCGCGGTAGCTCGTTAATGGAGATTTGCCGTGTTGCGGCGTTAACGTCATTTCAGATTAACGCTGACAGCACTAGTGGGAACACAATGAATATGACTGCACATTTACGCTGACATCATCCTAGTGCAAAGACAAGTGGAAGCAGACAAAAACAACAAGCACGCATGCTACAAACTTTACCCGAGTCATTTAGACAGCCGTTAGCACATGATTCTCCTTATGGGGACCTGATATGTTTAATATGCTGCTGAGAATATAGCCCAGAAGAAGCGTATAGTATAGCTTTTATTTTGGAAAGAGCCATTTCTCTGTAATAAACTCTCTTTTCCAAAGATGAGTGATTTCTCGATCAGATAGATTTATTTTTTTATTACTTTGTTGTTTCAGCAACATTAAATTTAAAAACTGTACTTTTGAGTTAAAATATATATTTATAATTTTAATAAATGACAAATTAAAAAGGCATGAACATTTTTTTGTATCGAAAAAATATCGAACTGTGACACCAAAGTATCGAACCGAACCGAACCGTGAATTTTGTGTATCATTGCACCCGTAAAAATAACGTATCCAAGTATACAGCAATCAGCCACAAACCACAGAAAAGATTAAGTGCATTCATCTGGATTTTATTATGACACCTGGGTGTTCCGATACCTGGGTGTCCACATCACTCAGGACCTGTCACGGTCCTGTCACATCAACACCCTGGTTAAGAAAGTCTTCCTCAGAAGACTTAGAGACTTCCATCTGCCACTGAAGGTGCTCAAGAACTTCTACTCCTGCACCATCGAGAGCATCCTGACGGCAAACATCTGCACCTGGTTTGGGAACAGCACCAAGCACGACAGACGAGATCTGCAAAGAGTGGTGCGCTCGGCCGAACGCATCATTCAATCAGAGCTCCCTGACCTGCTGTCCATCTACACCAAGCGGTGCAAGACCAAAGCTAGAAAGATTATGATGGACCTCTCCCATCCCAACAATGGACTCTTCTCACTGTTGAGGTCTGGGAAGCGCTTCCGCTCCCTTAAGGCCAAAACAGAGAGAATGAGGAGGGGCTTCTTCCCCCAGGCTATTCAGGGCCTGAACCAGGTGTAGGACTGGACTCTCCCACACACATCACTATAAGACTGGACTCTCACACACATCACATCACCACACGCACTCTGGTTTTTCTTTATGCACACTTCCTGTAATTTATAATCTTTATAATCTCTTTCTGCTATTTGCACATTTTTACTGTAAATTTCTAAGTTAATTTGTAAATTTTTGTAGTAACCTGTAAATTGTAAATACTGTCATTTAATGGTCGGGCATTGCACAGCTACAAGCATTTCACCCCCCATGTCATACTGTGTATGGTTGTGTGTGTGTGACAAATAAAATTTGAATTTGAATTTGATTTTGACACATACCACCAACTTCAACTTTAGTGCAGACCAAGCACAACCTCAACTACCCAGCAGCACCACAAAAACATCAAATAACAGCTCAAGAAAACCCAAAAAGAACTCAACACCTCCTTAACACCCAACATTACTGCTCTTATGACGTTATGACTGCCATTCTTCGCTTTGGTGTCGTTTCAGATGGTCATTTAGTCACCAGAGAGATGATTCTTATGTTACAGAGAGGGAGATTTTGCAAACATAAATGACTGTCTAGAGACAATTCTGAAAATAACGCCACAATCACTTTGCTTCCTGTTTTGACTCTCTCAATTCTTTTTTCTCCTAGTGGTTGCGCCTGAGTTGCGACACCTTTCATTCAGGTTAAGATTGAAGCGAGCGCTTTGTCTCTCAAGCACCAGCACAAATGGTTAAGAGGCTGTGGTGATGCACAACATCCAATGCAGTGACCATAAACTAGGCTTGAGGTATTAACCCAGCATCCAAACTCCCCATGTGTCAGCCCAATTGAGAAGCTGGAGCAAGCTTAATCCATGGATCACCCACTCTGCTGCCAATGTCCCAGTGGCAAACACCACAGGACATCTGCATAGGTTGTATGCCAATGCCACAGCAAGCAAGGGAAGGGACCCACACTATATTACGAATGTGGTTTTAATCTTGAGGCTGATCAGTTTGGGTCCAGTGAACTTGAATCCCTTCCCATTATTGTCAAAAGTATTTTAACAGCTTGCAGAACCTCAAGTTGTGAATGTTTAAGAGTTTTATCCTGAAGCATTAACAAACAGTATTTCAACGTTGACACAGAAGAGCATTTTTAACACAGTGGAAAGAATCAGTCAGAGTAAATAATCTTTTGTTTTAAAAATAGGGAAATACAGTAACTGAAAGGAAAGGATTGCATGAATGTGGTTTAGCGCTGAGGGAATTAATGCTGCGTGAATTTACAAGTATTGTCATCCTTCACAAATATATTTTTTCAAGAAGCCTTTACTGGAGACTCAGCAGGCAAAAGGATTGTTTGAACATTGTCTTTTATCTCAGAATTATGGTATGTGTGTGTATGTGTGTTGTCTAAGAGAAGTGTAAGCTCTTTGTAGTCATTTACATGCATCAGTTCCTGGTGCTCTGTGTGGCCTGTGACACAGTGCTGACAGCTGGCATGACAGAAGGTGCCGAACTGGGGAATGAAACAAATTGCCTTCATTTTCTTAGAGTGCAACCTCTTCAGGGAACACCGATGAACATTACACAACTGCAACGGCAACAAATCTGTGACTCTGGAAAATAATGACTCACTAGAGAGACAATGAAGTAAAGTTACAGAAACGGAGAGGCAGAGAGATTGTGTTCTGTTTGCTGTGCTGATTTTCAATCTAACTGTTCAGTCAGACCAACTATAATCAAAAGTAAAAAGGAGGCAGTCATTTCTGCTTGAGATATTTTATATTTGGTGTTGGGGATCGCCCCAACTTTGCATGAACACATTCAGAATGCATAAGGCAGAGAGAGAGAGCACAGGGCATGGAAAGTAGCAGCAAGGCCCCCACCCAACTTACCCATCTTGTAAGTAAAGAGAAGGCTTTATGCAATGGTAAAAGAATGAGTTCGAGTGGAGGTGGGTTGCAAAATGTGCAAATGCACAGTGATTATAAAGCACAACTCACATAAGTGTAGAGACTGGTCTGTGACCATCTGGCAACCATTAGTCAAAGGTAAAAACATATATTTTCCAGTCAAATCAGCTGCTAAGGCTTTGGTCATGCAACCCTAGAGATTGGTCAATGAACACTTGGCAACTACAGGTTGCTATGGAAAAATGTGTATTCCCAGACAAGATGGTGCGTGAACAAGACAAAACTCGCAGCGAGGATGTATATGGTGCTGCACCTAAAACCTCCTTACAATTGCTTCTTTCACTGGTAGATTTCTGAGTAGGAAAGAAGACTTCTTTACAAGCTCCTTTAACCTCTGTGTTACAACTTTCAGAAATGCCTGCCGTATCTATACAAAATATCCCACACATTGACTGACCTGCAAATAAGAAAGACACACATTCACACCTTCCTTGACTCTCAGCACAGATCTTCCATTGTTCCATTGTCACTGTGTATGTGAGGAAGTGGCATTGCTTGAAGACAGCACAGTGCTGTGCATAAAAGCAGACTGACCCAGGCGGGAGAATCATTTCTTGTTTGCATTTCTGAGAACACACATCAGAATGGCCTCCGTATCACTGCCACGCAGGATGAACCTCTCCGCGCAACAGGCTTTGCCTTGCTTCAGGAAATGGATGAAGCATATTCTGATGGAGGAGAGGTTTCATTTGTCCAGCAGGCCACTGATACCTCCTCAGAAGAATCTGAAAAGGAGACGGAACAAGAACCCAACATGCCTCCACAGAAGAGGCTCCGTGATACTGGGAAGCCCAGCCAGAGCCACACGGCAAAAGACAGCACTGTGTGGGTAGAGGAGGACATTGGAATGCCCAGTGCAGTAGCAAATCGCTCGTGCTTCACTGCGCAAGCTGGACCCACAGAGTCTGCTAAGGTTTGTCATTGCCATATTACATATGATATTTATAAATAAACCCATTTAGAGTGAGCTTCATGCAAATTTACCATTCTCTATTCCATTCTCTATTTGTTTATCTTCTGACAGCGTAAGATTACAAGTGTGCTCCAAAGCTTCGTTTGCCTCTTAGACGTGGGATTGCTGCAGACCATCGAGAGTGCGCGGTACATCAAGCCCGCAGAACAGAGCCGGACTGGAATTTGTCAATTCATGAACTGATGGCATTCATTTCAATCCTGTTTGTAAGAGCAATTATGTGTCCTGTTGGTGCCATTGTGGATTGCTGGTCAGAAAGATTTCTGGTGCCAGTAATCAAAGAGACAATGCCCCGAGATAGATTCATTTCAATTATGCAACACCTTCGATTTGATGACAAGGACACGCAGGCAGAACGGGTGAAAACAGACAAATTTGCGGCGATCTCCGACATTTGGACACGCTTCAACGAGAACTGTGCTAAGAGTTTCACTCCAGGAGAACACATGACCATAGATGAACAGCTGTTCCCTACCAAGGTTCGTTGTCCATTCACACAGTATATCGCAACCAAGCCAGACAAATTTGGGATCAAGTTCTGGATGGCCACGGACTTGGACACCAAATATGTCTGCAGTGCATCTCCTTACTTGGGAAAGGACCCCAGTCGTCAGAAGGGAGAGAGGCTGGCAGAGAACGTGGTGTGAAAAGTGTGACACAAACCAAAGTAAAAGTTCTCCCTTTTGAAGTGTGTTGGCTCCAGTGGTGATGCACAACTTTGAAGGTGAATATTCTCGGTCTTCGGTTTGCACTGCACTTTTCTATCACCCAGTAAGTTAGTACTGATTTGTTTGCAGCATCTTCCATGCAAACAGCAAACAACAGCAATCTGAATGTGGAAAACAAAGCAAAAAATCACAAGGAGTTTTCCAGATTTCGCTTGCCAATCCATTGGGGAATATATTTTTTTTCCCGAGCGAGTTGAAGTTGTTAGGGGTTGCCAGCTGCTCTCGAGGCCTGCACATCAGAGGGTTCAACAGCCTAAAGCAGCTTTAATATGGATTGGTGAAAGAGTATCAGCCCATAAATCCACAGATGTAGGATGGCACCGAGAAGAGCTGATCTGCTGGGATTGCAGCTGAGTTTAATGGAATGACTGAACTAACAGTTTACTTAGTTGGAGACAGAATAAAACAAAAAGTGGTTACCTTAGTCTGACTACTTCCACCATCCTCCCAAGAATGGGATCCACAACAAAAACACAAAATATCCACCCACAAAATTCCCTTGTGCTAAGCCAACTGGCATCCATCGTAGAGCACTTTGAACTCCACTCAAATACTCACACACACACACAGACAGGAGGCTACAAGCATACACCGCAATGGGATCAGTAAGACCAGGGGAACAATAAAGAGTTCATTTTTTCATTCTAGTGTAAAAAAGTCTCTTTTATCTTATGGCTGGAATGCCCGCCATATACTTGCCTCCACTCCAGCAGATAGAGAACAAAAAGATTTCCTGAACAAAAGACACACAGTGTTTGGGAATCCCGAGTTTGTGTGTGTGCGCATGAACCGCATAGTTAATTGGTACTATGGTTGGCAGGATCTGAGTGTGCACTGATGTGTATGCACCTGGCCAATCTGAGCAAAATCAAAACGCCGTAATTAAAGTTGCGGATTTCTCTGCTCGGGCAATTTACAGTAAGACTTAGAAAGCCCACGGCTTCAGGTGCAAACATGATGTGACTAGAAAACAAGCAATCGGTCCCCGAGGAAACCCTCCGTGTGTGTTTGTGTGTGTGTAGTTGTGAAGAACTTTACTGTACAGTGCCTCGGAGCATGTTTGCTATAAAGAGGGGGAAAAAGGGGGGAGTGAAAAAAAACAAAAAACAACCCAGTGTGTTGAGAAAGTAGCTGCTTAAGTGAAGACGACTTCCCAAATCCCGTGAATAACTGTTAAGTCTCCAGCCTGCAAACGAGCCGCTGGTAGATAAATGGCTGCAGATTGCCAAGATAATAGAGACAGAAAACAACCACTGGTTTGCCTGGAGGCACACACACACATAAAAAGCAACACATCAGCAAAAGAGCTCGGGTCGTGAAAGCGGCCAAAATGAAGTGAACTTTTCTAAGCTCAAAGTGGGTAAAGCATCGTTCTTCTCCAGGAGGAGGGGAAAACGTTTTTATAAAGGCCTGCATTATTCACACACCTAAAAAGCTGTCAACCACTCCTGCTGTGTCTTATAAATGATACAGCCCTTACAAGCAAATCCACGGTGGCTCTGGGCCTCTGACTTGAGGAGAACTTATCTGATCTTCACGGGAAGGCGGAGGTGGGTCTCCAGAGTCCCGTTTCCACCCCCCCACACACACACTTCTCCATTATTAGCTCTGCCAGCCAAAGAGATATTGTGCTCGGTGACAAATGGGAGAGGAGCGCTGGGGTGCAGACAGTGCGGGGGAGGTCCCCCCCCCCTTCCACCTTCGCCTCCCCCCGCCCCATCCCCCCTCTTCACCGCAACTCTACCATCTCCACCCTCCCAACCTCCTTCCTCCTCCACGATCCGGGAGCGCTCGCAACCGTGTCCTCCCTGATAACCATAATTGTGTTTTAAAGCCCCTGATTAAATTTCGCAGTCTCGAATGATATTGTTTTGCGATGAATCCTTATGAAAAATGCTTCACGTTAGGAGATTATGGAAGCGGTGTAGGAGGCGGAGGCGGCAGAGATGACAATTTTTTGTTTTTTTTTTCTTTGAAACTTCTAAAGCTTCAATGGACGCTAAATGAATCCCTGCCATCACTCTCCTTCTTTTCCTCCGCCCACTCTTGCTCCACCCATCTGTCACGCTCCCTCTCTACGTTATAAACACACACAGAGACATAAACATTCCCCCTTTTTTCCTAAATTCATCCTTTTCTCTGACACCCACAGGCACACAGGTTCCACAGCCATCGTGATTAAGAAAAGTTTCAGAGACGTTTCTCAAACTGGTTTCAGAACCATCTCAGTGTGAGTGTCCCTTCGGAGTTTCACAGTAGCTCTACCTTCTTCTTTCCCCCCTTTTTTTTTTTTTTTTAGAGGTGACACAAAATGCAATCAGGGTGAATGAGAAGCCAGCAAATTCAATAATGGAGGCAAATGAAAATGGAACTGGAGACTCTGCACTTAAGGCCGGATGGGCTCACCCTAATAAGCCCTCTTCTGTCACCGGCTTCCCTGCATCTAAATTAACCAGAGGCCCCTCCAATCAGCGCGGACAAACAAAAGAGTCAGCCAAACACCATGAGAGAGCCGCTGAATACTAATAAGGGTAACGAACGGTCGTCAATAGCCAACGCCGATGATGTGCGTGCGTGTGTGTTGGGTGAGGGTGGTTGATTTGTTTTTTTTAAAGTGAAAATAAACTTTAAAAAATGAGAAATTTGAAAAAAAAAGTGATTTACTTCTATATATACTGACCTCGAGGTCAAGGAACTCACTCATCAAAGAAATTGCCAGCTTCACAGTACAAACAAGCTCAGAACTGCAGGCCGTGTTGCTGTGTCCACCCCTCCAACACCAGTGATAGGCCGTTTTACAGCGGATTAAGCCCGACAGTCAGTCCACTTTCTGCTCTATTATTGTGCTGGAAATGGTGTTTTGGTACAATTGTCCAAGATAAGAACATCAAACTTAAATTTAGAGGGCGCTACGAATGGACCATAGGGGAGCTGTGAAGACAGTAAAACTGCCTGCGCGGCCGAGCTCATAACTTGAAATGTGGGCTATTATTAAATGTCCACTCTGGAGTCAGGGTGCCAGAAAAAAACAGAAGAGAAAAAAGAAAAGTTCTCCTCAGAGGTGCAGAAAAATGTGCACGAGCATGCATGCACTCTGTCAGCCCTGACGTGCGTTTTGTAATTCAGATTAGACTCATTACATATTTTCATGACACAGAATGCTTAAGAAGTGTTAAAAACAGAACTAACCCTCTGCATTGAAACTGACAGTTACAATGGGCTAAATGGGCAATTTGTCATTTTCTGGCACAGAGCTGCAGCACTCATCCCTCCACTTGGGTAATTTAGGACACACCGACACACACACACACACACCGACACACACACACACACACACACACACACACACACACACACACACACACACAGACAGGCATTAGCAAATCAACTATGACCAGTAAATTACCTCCATCTGGTTCTACTGTATATTTAGCGTCAGGTACTGTGAGCCAGTCCGGCAGGACACTTCCTTTTCCCCCCTCTGCTGGATTCTAGCTTTGGATTACGTGGCCTCTTCAGCAGATGCAAACGCAGTCCTTCACTGGTCTGCTCAACACTCTAATGGATTCATTCTTTTGGGGAATCTCAAGGGGGGAAGACTTAAAAAATAGTGGACCCAAAAATGTCATTAAAGCACAAAGTCAAACGGGTTACGGACGCCTGGGAGAGAATGAAGAGAGGAAGCTGCACAACACACCTTCACCACTCCAAGAGCCCAAAGCATGCAAATATGTAGCAATGTGTGGCGCGAGGGTGGCGCGAGGCTCGTGGGGGAGACAAACAATCAGGCGCTTTGAATATAATTGCTCTCAGACAGCGACCGGATACAGCCTCGTTTTGTCTTTAAGAGTGGTTAAAAAAAACCTCACATACCCATCCGATGGACAAAACATCATCCTGACACAGCAGCAATGTCAAGTAATGTCCTGTATCACATCAGCGAGCACACTGAGGTTTCTCTCTCTCTGTTAAGGAATGAAACGATGCTTACATCTTGTGCTTCAGATCATTTAGAATGGGAACACAAGACTCTGGTCACAAGCAATTCTAATCTCCCGAAAAATTAATTCAGCTCTAATGAGCAAGTTTGATGAAGTCACGGTTATTTAGTTTGATTAGGCTGGATTTCCAAGAACTGCCGGGTGGAAACGCTGACTCATACGGGCTCGCCACACAGCAGTTTCACTCTGAATAGCAGCTGTTTGAGTTTAAGCACGAAAAGTATCGATGTTCCGACAAAGGAGAAAGCAGGGGACAATTTATTCACCGTCTGACTTTGTGAAAATGACTGCTTTTTTGCATTATTGCCTTTAATTCTTAGTTTTATAACCACAGTGCATTTATTAACTTTTGAATTCATTAGAAAACTGTTTCAGAAGTCATTTATCAAACAGTCCCGTTAAATGCTTAACAATGTTATTCAATTCATTTCTATTCAAATTTATTTTTATAGCGCCAAATCGCATCAACAGCTGCCTCAGGGTGCTTTATATTGGAAGGTGAAGACGCTACAATAATACAGAGGAATCCCCAGGAATCAGGCAGCCTCCATATGGGACAGCTGTAGCTCAGCAGGTAGAGCAGGTAATCTACTGGTTGAAAAGTTGCTGTTTCGATCCCTGGCTCCAGTCTGCATGCCAAATATAATTGAAGAATAAGCACTCAGTGCATCATCACTCCCAGCAGCCTAGACCTATTGTACCAAAACTAAAGGAGGATTTAGGGTCACCGGATCCAGCCATAACTACAGGGAGTGCAGAATTATTAGGCAAAGTTGTATTTTTGAGGAATAATTTTATTATTGAACAACAACCATGTTCTCAATGAACCCAAAAAACTCATTAATATCAAAGCTGAATGTTTTTGGAAGTAGTTTTTAGTTTGTTTTTAGTTTTAGCTATTTTAGGGGGATATCTGTGTGTGCAGGTGACTATTACTGTGCATAATTATTAGGCAACTTAACAAAAAACAAATATATACCCATTTCAATTATTTATTTTTACCAGTGACACCAATATAACATCTCCACATTCACAAATATACATTTCTGACATTCAAAAACAAAACAAAAACAAATCAGCGACCAATATAGCCACCTTTCTTTGCAAGGACACTCAAAAGCCTGCCATCCATGGATTCTGTCAGTGTTTTGATCTGTTCACCATCAACATTGCGTGCAGCAGCAACCACAGCCTCCCAGACACTGTTCAGAGAGGTGTACTGTTTTCCCTCCTTGTAAATCTCACATTTGATGATGGACCACAGGTTCTCAATGGGGTTCAGATCAGGTGAACAAGGAGGCCATGTCATTAGTTTTTCTTCTTTTATACCCTTTCTTGCCAGCCACGCTGTGGAGTACTTGGACGCGTGTGATGGAGCATTGTCCTGCATGAAAATCATGTTTTTCTTGAAGGATGCAGACTTCTTCCTGTACCACTGCTTGAAGAAGGTGTCTTCCAGAAACTGGCAGTAGGACTGGGAGTTGAGCTTGACTCCATCCTCAACCCGAAAAGGCCCCACAAGCTCATCTTTGATGATACCAGCCCAAACCAGTACTCCACCTCCACCTTGCTGGCGTCTGAGTCGGACTGGAGCTCTCTGCCCTTTACCAATCCAGCCACGGGCCCATCCATCTGGCCCATCAAGACTCACTCTCATTTCATCAGTCCATAAAACCTTAGAAAAACCAGTCTTGAGATATTTCTTGGCCCAGTCTTGACGTTTCAGCTTGTGTGTCTTGTTCAGTGGTGGTCGTCTTTCAGCCTTTCTTACCTTGGCCATGTCTCTGAGTATTGCACACCTTGTGCTTTTGGGCACTCCAGTGATGTTGCAGCTCTGAAATATGGCCAAACTGGTGGCAAGTGGCATCTTGGCAGCTGCACGCTTGACTTTTCTCAGTTCATGGGCAGTTATTTTGCGCCTTGGTTTTTCCACACGCTTCTTGCGACCCTGTTGACTATTTTGAATGAAACGCTTGATTGTTCGATGATCACGCTTCAGAAGCTTTGCAATTTTGAGACTGCTGCATCCCTCTGCAAGATATCTCACTATTTTTGACTTTTCTGAGCCTGTCAAGTCCTTCTTTTGACCCATTTTGCCAAAGGAAAGGACGTTGCCTAATAATTATGCACACCTGATATAGGGTGTTGATGTCATTAGACCACACCCCTTCTCATTACAGAGATGCACATCACCTAATGTGCTTAATTGGTAGTAGGCTTTCGAGTCTATACAGCTTGGAGTAAGACAACATGCATGAAGAGGATGATGTGGACAAAATACTCATTTGACTAATAATTCTGCACTCCCTGTATAAACTTTATCAAAAAGCAAAGTGATCTGTTAGGGTGACACGGTATCATGAGGTTTCTAAGATAAGATGGGCCCTGATTATTCAAGAGTCTAGTGAGTAAAAGTGAGTCAGAAAAAAAATTATTCACCAGCTGGATGTCGAGTGGTTGCTAGAGTTACAAGGTGAAACTGGTTGCAAAGAGGATGATGCTGCAGCGAAAACCTCCTTGCAGTTGCTGGTTCCTAGCAGATTGTAATGGTTGCCCATAGTTTGCATGAAAGACATGTCTACACACATTCACCAACTAGTTGCTGACCTGCAGTGAAACCTGAAAAAGTGTGACACACACTGGAAACAGGAAATCATCATCTTCAATGTATAAGTAGTGCATCGCCACTGCAACCAACACTTATCACTAACGTTTGGCATCTTTCATGCAAACCGTGGGTGAATGCAGCAATATGATAGCAACCAAAGCAATCAGTGTGGCACTGTACACGTCTCTGCAACCAATTTTTCCTCCAGAAAGTGGTTATGTCAGTAGCCACCCTCTAGCAATCGCTTACCAACCAGTCATGGAATACACCTTTTTATTTAACCAGGTTACTAGGGGGTCATTAATTGGTTGCTATGCCTGAGTGACTGGACCATGCACTCTGTGGGACTGTTGATTGGGACCTAAACCGCTGCAACCTCTCTTGCCTCTGAATTTGAACTTTGCTGCTATTAAAAAAAAGACTGTTAGCACTCTAAAAGGCAGTATTTGACAACCAGTATGGTGACACATAAAGCTCCTTATTTCCAATTAGCTGTAGATCACATTAAAAACTCTACTGTGACTGCAGTCTTTAATACTTCATATAAACCCACTTGTAGATTTGGAAGCCTCTTGGGTAAGTAACTTCCCAGTCTCTGATGTGCTGAGCTTGGTGCATGCTAGCAGGGAGTGATGAGTCAGTCTGTTTATGCTGGGTGATCTTGACAGATCAATGCCATCATTGCCAGAGTTGCTATCAGGCCTGTTGACTTATGACTAATAGATCGACTGCTGCAGACTCCCTTAGAAGAGGGATTTAGAAAATTTTGCATACACTAGTGTCGGGGAGGGTTCAAACAGGCTTTTCTTTGGTAATACACTCAACAAAAATATAAACGCAACACCTTTGTTACTGCTCCCATTCCCCATGGGATGGACGTAGAGACCTAAAATTCATGCCAGATACACAATATAACCATCCCTCCCAAACAGTGGTCACAAATCAGTCCAAATGTGTGGTAGTGGGCACATCTGCATATTGAGATAATCCATCCCACCTCACAGGTGTGCCACATCAGGATGCTGATCTGACATCATGAGTAGTGCACAGGTGTACCTCAGACTGCCCACAACAAAAGGCCACCCTGGAATGTGCAGTTTTTTGCGCTATTGGGGGTCTGGGGACCCAGAACCGGTCAGTATCTGGTGTGACCACCATTTGCCTCATGCAGTGCAACACATCGTCGCATGGAGTCTATCAGATTGTCAATTGTGGCCTGTGGAATGTTGGTCCACTCCACTTCAATGGCTGTGCGAGGTTGTTGGATATTCGTGGGAACTGGTACACGCTGTCGTATACGCCGGTCAAGCACATCCCGAACATGCTCAATGGGTGACATGTCCGGTGAGTATGCTGGCCATGCAAGAACTGGGACATTCTCAGCTGCCATCTGCCCTGAACAATGTGAACCATGATTCATCCGTGAAGCGCACACCTCTCCAACGTGCCAGACGCCATCGAATGTGAGCATTTGCCCACACAAGTCTGTTACGGCGACGAGCTGGAGTCAGGTCAAGACCCCGATGAGGACGACGGGCATGCAGTTGAGCGTCCCTGAGACGGTTTCTGACAGTTTGTGCAGAAATTGTTTGGTTGTGCAAACCAATTGTTCCAGCAGCTGTCTGGGTGGCTGGTCTCAGACGATCTTGGAGGTGAACCTGCTGGATGTGGAGGTCCTGGGCTGGTGTGGTTACACGAGGTCTGCGGTTGTGAGGCCGGTTGGATGTGCTGCCATATTCTCTGAAACGCCTGTGGAGACGGCTTATGGTTGAGAAATGAACATTCAATGCACGGGCGACAGATCTGGTTGACATTCCTGCTGTCAGCATGCCAATTGCACGCTCCCTCATTGCTTGTGGCATCTGTGGCATTTTGCTGTGAGACAAAACTGCACATTCCAGGGTGGCCTTTTGTTGTGGGCAGTCTGAGGTACACCTGTGCACTACTCATGATGTCAGATCAGCATCCTGATGTGGCACACCTGTGAGGTGGGATGGATTATCTCAATATAGCAGATGTGCCCACTACCACACATTTGGACTGATTTGTGACCACTGTTTGGGAGGGATGGTTATATTGTGTATCTGGAATGAATTTTAGGTCTCTACGTCCATCCCATGGGGAATGGGAGCAGTAACAAAGGTGTTGCGTTTATATTTTTGTTGAGTGTATTATATGGTATTATGGTGTAAAGCCATTGTTGCTCTCTGGGAGTTCTTTCAGGTGTGCAGGTAACTCAGTTAGCCACGGTCAGCTAACACTGACCTATAAAGTACAATGTGTCAGCCAGTGGAAGTGAACCCAAACATCAAAGAACAGGGCACTGGGAAGCAGGCTTACTGCCCTGGGGTACTATTACCACTCCATTAGAGATCATTTTGCCCTCTTTCCAGACATGCCACGGCCAATAATGGAGACAACCCTGAAGCCTCTTGGGTATTCCTGTCAAAGAACTTGGAAAAGAAAGGGGAAAAAAACTACACTAATAAAACTGAGCACAGTCCCAGCGACTTCTGTGTGCAAAAAGAGAAAAAAATATGGGAAATAAGATGTGAAAAGAAGAAAAAAATTAAAGCCAGACGTGTCGTCCTGTTGTGTGCAGACATACAGCAGGATGACAGCAGGTTTGACTGAGGTTCTTTTGGCCCGGCTGCCTTTTCTCCAAGTGACAGCACAAGTAAGAGCCCTCAGGAATGTGCTGTAAAATGATTTCCAACCTGACTTTGCATGAAAGTTCATATCTAAGAAACGTGTGGATTTATGGGTTGCATTACATTACATAATTCTGAAGTGTTTTTTGTTTTCAAAAAGGAATGCTGGTGCTTTGGTCTTTCAACACTCCAAAAAGAGGGATAAAGATGAAAGAAAAAAAAAAGCAAAACTTTATTTCACAAGCAGACTGAAGGGCTCTCTTGCTTTGCAGATCCACGACTGCAGCATTTTCTGGGGTACCAAAGCAGCGTTTGAAGCTGGGAGATATGTTTTAATCATTTGCCGCCTTAATGATGACACTGGATTCATTATTAATGGGCCCCATCCCTCTACTCTCCCTCTTCCTCATAACAGTCCAGAGTGTGAGTGGGTATTAGCATTAGCCGCTTTTGCTCTATTTGATCTTTCAGTAATTACACCACTTTTTGGAGATCACACCACAAGCTTTATGTTAAATAAAGAGGCCTTGGAAGTTTTTTTTTTCTATACAAATTCCAAACACAATTATCATGGTTGCTTTTTTACCCCAATATTTATTTAATTTTTTTATTCCATAACAGGGAAAACAGGAATGCTGCTGGAAACTGGAAGCAAAATGGAAAAGAGCGCCTAACATTTATTGTCTACAAACATATCTCTCTGAATTGCCAGTTTGGGATATGAAGAAGAGGTGGGAAAAAGTTACAAATGGAGGCAAGCGTGGAGGAATAAAAGGCAACAAGAGTCAGTTGTCTTAATATGAGCTACAGGATTCCTCTTTTTAGGTGTATGCTTTTTAAAAAGAATAAAAAGAGGATGTAATAGCTTTGATGTGCAGGATCTTTGTACTCTCCACTGCAGGGATTTACTGTATAGATCAAAATCAGCTTTTATTATACTTCTAAAACTTAAGAAGAGGAAGTTTGCTCATTCTCAGTAGCTGAGAAATGCGTAGCTTACACAGAGGCTTTTTTTGCATGTCTGATTCTTATTCATTTTAAATATGCAAAACCTTACTGGTTTTATATTAATGCGATGTACACATAACCTATGTTCCTGGCATCATTGCTGCCATCATGCACAAGGTATTCACTGTCATCAGTGAAGTGCTGCACCAGGTTATGTTAACAGTTCGTTACATACAGATGTTTTAATAGACACTGTGGCATCACCATTAACCACATCGGTGTTTCTTAAGTGTTATTTTGCAATGAGCGGGGATAAAGCCTAGAAATTAGATGGCAACCCACTGGTAGATACTTTGGGTGAGAGAGGTATCTTCAACAACCATTTAGTAACTGGTTGTTGAAGGAAGGTGGCTGTCATCAGTGATTTCCTGGCAAACATACTCTTCTTTGACTGGCTGAAGGTTTCTGGCAGTTGCTAAGAGTACCTGGAGGTTATGCAGTACTGACTTTATGTACCCAACCAGGGCAGATTCTGCAAACACCTACCAACTACTTGCTGAGCAGCAATGAAACTTGAAAAGGTTTCAGCAGACTGGAAACGGAGACCTTCACTTTCACCTTAAAAGTAGAAGTTACCCCCTTTCAGTATGTGGCAACATTTACTGTGAAGGTGTAGGTTCTTTGTCAGTGTCAAACTTTTTCAAGATTTACTAACACTAGGCTAGTAGTTGGTGTTTACAGACAAGGACTTCTAAAAGTTGGGTGACTGTGGCAGTCTGGTAGTCACAAAACCAATCACAAGGAAGAAGTGACTGGTGGTTGCTGGTGGCAACTGAACTGAATCAAGATGATAAGGAGAGGAAAAGGATCAAAAGGGGAAGTAAACTGCGAGGACAAAAAGTGCATGAAATAAAACAGGAAGCAACTGAAAGCGAGACAAGACAGAAGTTAAGAAGACAAACAGGAAGACAGAAACATGAACACAACAAAAAGACAAGGAGAAGAAAGAGTAAAAGAAACCACTTTTATAAACAGAGGGTGAAAGTAAAAAGTGATTTACAAAAAAAATATAAGCGGCAGGTACATGGGATGCAAACTTCTTTACGGCTGGAAAACGTGGTTCTTACATCTTTGTGTTCTCCAGGAGAGAAACTATATCTCACAGTATCCACTGTTGTCACTACTGGAGGGTCAAAGAATGGATACCAATGAATATCTTTATTAGCATCAGACGTTTGGGGATCAGGATGCATTCAACTGATACTGGAGTGATCTGGTGATCATTCGCTCACAAATCTCCTCCAACACGAAGAAAAATCACCATCTGCTCAGCTGATCTAGCCAAGCTGAGCGACTGTGAAAATGATAAACAACTTAGAATCCCCGTGACCTGGTAAATCAATAGTCATGCTCTAAAAATGAAGATGCATATGGGGTTAATTATAATCAAGTCTGTTAATCAATTCATCTCAGCAGTAACTGCTGTTGGTAATTTGGCCTAAATGCATTCAAAATGCCCACAAAAATGCTGCAATTAGCGAGACAGCAGCAGTAAATTATTAGTTTTAAATTAGGGGATCCTTGGGATGCTGCCAGGTTGTGAAAACATAGCAGTGTCACTATTCCCCCCAGTGAGTCTGAATGAAAGTGGGCGATAAAAGAAGAGAGGTTGTCAGAATAAACGAACAGGGGGATGGCAAAAACTGGTGCTTTGCTTTCTGCACACGGGCAAAGGGGGCATTGCTGCCAGATGGGAAGTTGGAGTCGGAGCTCTCTTTGGGGCATGCTGAGCCATTTGGCTCTCATCCAAATGGGCAATTTCACAGGGTAGGGGGGGAGGAATAGAGGGGGGGAATAAGCTCGAAAACAAAGCAAAAGTTAAGCAAAGAAAGAGGCGGAAACTGGATCTGAAAACCATTTCACACGCAGCACTTCATCAGCTCGGGTGCTTACGATACCCACTGCTGCGCCGCATGGGGTAATTAGCACTGCTCTGTGTAGCGAGCCGTGGTGTATGTATGCACACAGCTCTCATGGCTTCCTATGGGTGTTATATACTGGCTCAGAAAGAGCTTGAGGACCACAGGGTGAAGCTGAACAAGTCAATATCAGAGGAGTCACTTTAACACAGATTACTCTATATCCTCGCTGCCATGAAGACTGCACAACTGTATGCATACTGACTCTGCAGCCAAATTGAATTTCATGCTTTCTGCGGACACCTACTGTGTACTAAATCCACAGAGGGATAAAGCAGCCGAAAAGCTGTTGTTTAATGTATTGTGTGCAGCGAGAAATGCTGAATATATTCTTCCTTGGCCACGCGTACATCCCTTGTAGATATGGCGGACGCAGTGGTGGGATAGAAAATGAATTACAAATGAGTACAATACATCATACATGAATCTAAGCAAATGTGCATGTTATCTTCCTCGTCGTTAAGGAAAGGAGAATAATCTGCTGGCCTAATTGTCAGCTTAACAGAGAGAGAGAGAGATACTGTACTTCCCATTTTTCCCAGGGAGAGGTGTGGAGGGAATCAAGAGGAACTGCACTGATCTATATGCATCTGGCTTAATTGCGGCACCGGGGTGTGTTGGGATCAGGCGGTATGGACTAAAGTCTAGCATTGTGAAGCGCCCATCCTGATTATGTGCTGAAACGGGGCACGGGAGGAGTGCCAGGCAGACAGGCAGGAAACCCAAAGTAAATTCTGCCTCTGCGGCTCGACGCAATCTCCAAACGTTTCGAGAAAAATGTTAAAAAAAGAAAAGGGGAGAGAGAAATTTGGAGATGTGCATTATGCATTGTGGGCATAAATAATGCAGGGAGAAACTTCTTGCACTCGGAAAGGATGCTACACTTTCTCTTCCACCGTCAACAGCCCGATAGTTGCACAAAAACTACTGGACTTACCGTCATTCGATAACATGGAACGACGCAGAAATGCTGGACAGTAATTGCATCATTGTCTCGTTCCTGGCTTCTTATGAAGCACACTGATCACGCAATCGTTTCACTTCAGGGGAAACAAAACACCTTAGAGAACAGGTGGACCTGCTTGAGCTGTTTCTTGTGAGAGAAAAAAAGGTGGGGGGGGGAGGACTTAATCAAAACACAAGCTGGCCAATGAGATGACATTTCCTGTTCACCTTGCGTGTGATCCTTTCAGTCCATGTTATTTGCAGCACAGGAACTGAAAAGAGCAATGTGTTGCCCATCATGAGTCATTCAGGGATAAAGGTGCTCTTAGGCCTCGGTCTCTTTGTAGGGGTGGTCGAAATGGAAGGCGTCCTACCGGTTTACTGGCTTAGGATGTCAGCGTGTCCTCTCTCAGGAGTCCTTTATCACAGCGTTCCAACTCCATAAAACACTGCATATTAAACTAAATCTGTCAGGTGTTCAATATGGACCACTGTTTGGTCATCAATCATAAAAATAAATAAATAAATAAACACCACTGCAAAGTCAACGGCATAAGAGCCAACTATAAATTTCTGCCAAACAACCTCCTGAACACCAGCGGTGATGTATGGGCTTCTAACATTTTACTGCTCCTGCTGAACCTTCTTTCAAAGACGTAACAAAAAGACTTCAAGACACGTGACTTCTGTTTTACACCAAGCTTAATTTGCTTCGTCTGTGAGACGTCGGACAAAGAAATTGCCTGAAGCAAGAGTGCAGGATAGATGCAGGATAAATTACAATGCCCACAGGAAAGAGGAATAAAGTAGGCAGATCGATGCCAGAGAAGAAACCTCAGGCAAAATACAATAAAGTGGGATATAGCAGAAGCGTCCCAGTGGCTTGGCCAGTTTGTTACCCTTCCCTTTTTGTATGTTTTGGCATTCTCCTCTGCAAGAAAACAAAAAGGAAACCCCAAACCCTAAATGTGCTACAATAAACCGTATGCTCAATGATCTTCTATTATTAATTCATTTGATTCAATTCTAACAAATTACTTCTGATACCTTGGTTTGAAAAACAATCGTCAGTCACTGGCAGATCCTCATGCGTTTGTCTTTGTCCTTTGGCTGTGCTTTAGAGGACATACGTGTTGGATGTGATTTTTCCCATTGGCCATGGTATAACACTCGAGAAGATTTAGCTCCATCCGTGTTGGAAGAACAAGAATTTCATCTTGTTTTGCCGAAGTAAAGGACTCCAACAAATTTCTTCCAGAATCCAACAAGATTAAAGACAAAGAAGAAGCTGTCTACAGACTCAAAACGGCTTCGTGATCCGTCCTTTGCGGTCTTGTCTACAAGCAGTTAACAGGCATTTCCCATTTAGTAAACTATAAAATGAACGAGATGGACTGATACTGTATAATACAGAGCATGAGGAGACTTAGACAAACACAGGCAGTTCTTAACTGACATTTTTCATTTCCAAGCAATTTTATATTCTTTCCTTCGGTTGCTCAATCTTTCTGATGTGGTAAAGGACAGCCTCCCCGGGTGTGCGCTTACAATGCCCATCCCAGGTCCAGAGTTGTTTCCTTTCAGTTCCCATCACTACCTTTTTACCTTCATTGCCCTTTCTGACAGCAGGAATGCCTTTCTTCTGCCAGATAGAGATTCATGTTTCATGCGGAATGAAATGAATGACATCCTTTTTCATTTTCTTTTGATACAGTTTCCTTACACCTCGTTTTTGGGTGTGCACAAGTCTCGAGCCACTCCTTTTTGTGTTTTGTGTGGAAAATGGGAAATAGTTGGAGACATTTATTGAAACATTTAATTACAGTATACAAGGCAAAAACAGAGTTTGTACAATTCTAACAACCATGATATTTAATATTTGGTGTGACCACCTTTATTCTTCAGCACAGTCTGAACTCTCTTAGGCAGCCTTCTTTAAGTCGTCTTCAGGAATAGTTCTCCAGGCTTCTTGAAGGACATTCAAAGCTCTTCTTTGGATGTTTCTGCCTTTTGTTCTGTTCTCTGTCAACATGATCCCACACTGCTCTGTTCTGCACCCAGATTCATTGCAATTTCTGACATAATGTCAACATGTGACACAAGTTGCCTGTTTTTATTGATTGCAGAGCACCAGTTGAGTTGCCTTTCCCCCACTTCATATAAAGGAAAAATACTGATAATAGCGACTATATTGTGAAATAACACTTATTTGATATTTTGATATGTTAAAATAAAAACTGGCTGAATGGCTGTTTAAGACGTGCTGAAATATGACACCATCTTATCCAGTCTTGGACATCGCCTTCATTTCTTGGAACACTCTGTTTTCCTTCCTGACCTTCTCTCTGTGTACCATCTTCCCTGCAGTTCCCAAAAGTACAGCGTCAAATTATGCTGTAAAAGAGAACACATGACCCCCCCAGACTCTACTGCTTCTCCTAAGATCACATGTGACAGTTGTCCGTCAGCCAGCGTTCTTCCTGAGACATCTTGTGTTTCTTTCTGCAAGGGATGGCAATGCTGGAGCCAAGCTGGCAGATAAAGGTAACATCTGACTCCTCGACATGCAGGGAAAAACTAACCTTTTAGCAGCCGCACTGCCATTAAATCTGTGAACATCACATGACTAATAGAAATAATGAGAAAATTGAGTGGCAGGGATGTAATTCGGTAAGACAGTGAAGCAGTTGCAGGAAAAACACGATTTCAAAGCTTGTAATACAACATAGTCCTTGCTTCTGTTATTCTGAGTGCAGTTGGAAGGTCGCTCTATCACTGGGTCACATCAAAATGGCAAAGATTAGCTGATGCAGAGGTTGCGACTCAAGGACCTTATGCACAGATAAATTTAGCGCAGACAAAAAGCTACCCTTTCCAAATACAATCCACTTTAGCTTATCCACGCTGACATAACAAAAACAAGCGGGTGAAAAAAAGGGGAGCAACTGTTGCATAAAACATGGCACAATCACTTCCAAAAACTTACTACATGAAAGAAGCCCATTTTGGAGTGTGTAAACAAAATGTAATTAACAGGAAAATAGGACTTTTCACAGACATTTGATCTCTCTATATGGCAACACTGAAGATTAATTTGCCAGCGCGGCAGATACGTAACTTCAAAAGTCGAACTCCGATTTGTGACTTAATTAAAAAGGCCCTATTAAAGCTGTATATGTGGGTGTTAAAAACAAGTCAAACCAAAGCATTCGTAGTGCCGAAAACGGCAACATGTTTTATAGGGCGCTGGGAAATATATGCATAATTCACAAAAAAGATGCTATTTATTTTATGAGGGAGTTTAAATTGCTAAGCATTTCACTTTTTTAAGAGTGAATTATCATAACTAAAATGATGAAAATATATTTATTTTGGTTGGGTTATTTATATATTTATGAATTATTTTGCCTTATTTGTCCTCTAAGATAAGATAAGTGAGAAACGTGAAGAGGTTTTCACATGAACATACTGGTTATTGAGCGTATTGTTCAAAATACATTTCACTCATGACATAACTCTGACCTGTGAGGTTACGTAATCCCAGCTGCCTTAGTCCGTACAGACCGTCCCGTCTGTAGTTCAGGAAGATGGCCAGAGCGTACCGACCTTCGTAAAGTTTGGTGCCTCGGATGATCCGCAGGTTCTCCAGTGGCAGGTAGTCGAACTGATTAAGTGCCACCAGCACATAACCGGTCACTTCTTTGATAGACTGTATGGGAAGAAAAAAAATTATAATTTTAAATGATTGAAAATGGAAGAACAATCGAATCAAATTAGCCAACATTAGCCTTTGTGTTAATCATAATCACGAATATTCTTAACTTTAACCAGTTGTTATAGATGTATAACCATATTTTCACCATAGCTAGGATATTTAACAATTGATTTATTTAGTTTTCAGGACCAGCTTCCAGTTTGAATTTAACCTTGCTAGTACCAGGCTGGATATCTTAGAGATGGCCCTGGTCAACAGCAATACTGAGGTAGGCAGGTGTGAGAAGTATCGCCCACACCATTACACCACCACCACCAGCCTGAACCGTTCAGGCAGGATGGATTAATGCTTTAATGTTGTTTATGCCAAATTCTGACCCCACCATTTGAGTTTCGCAGCATTATTTGCAAATCATCAGAGCAGGCGAGCCTGTCTCAGTCTC
The DNA here is from genome assembly GCF_018398535.1 of Haplochromis burtoni. Classification (NCBI taxonomy): domain Eukaryota; kingdom Metazoa; phylum Chordata; class Actinopteri; order Cichliformes; family Cichlidae; genus Haplochromis; species Haplochromis burtoni. Next base: position 2,435,456 of record NW_024582399.1, read on the forward strand.
CTGTTTCTAGTTGACAAGAGCAGCAACTACTGTGATCTTCTGTTGCTGGAGCCCATCTTGGTTGTAATACGTGGTTATTCCAGTTACTGTTGGGTCTCTATCAGCTCAAAGTAGACAGAGAATTCTCTTCTGACTAGGCTGACAGCATGTGTGTCTGTATGAGGGACTGAACATCCTTTTTAATCCTTGTCCGAGGTTCCACATCTTGGTACAATGTCCCACATTCTAGTTGATTCTGCAGGACATGCAAGATTAGCATTTACCTAATGCATACTTATTTGTTTAATCACAGTCAGAAGAAGATTAGCCTGTAACCTGAACATTACAAGATACCAAAAAGTCCCATCTTTTGCAGATTTTGTTGAATGTTATGGAAACTACCACGAAGAAAATGAATCGGCAGTAGATACAGAGAAACAGAGTTTGTCTCTTTTACTCAAGTTATTTTTTTGTATTTCTGAAATACTCAAACCAACAACAACAACAACTATGTCATGTTGAAAACACTTTAATCAGATTTCTTCCTCAGTGTTATGGTCAGTTTGGCCTTCAACAGGTCATCTTGATCACGTCTACATGTCTTAACATACTGAATTGCTTTTATGTGATCGGCCGATTAGATGTTTGCTTTAGCTTAACACAGTAGCCAGTGAGCATAGTTGCCAAGACCAAATTAGGGAGTAACCCAACTGGTTTTGAAGAATCATCCAATGTGACAATTGATTGGATACCAATAAATAAATGACGCCCGAGTCCATAACTTCAGATTTAAACCCCCACTGTTGTACGACTGGTTGTTAAAATGTAAATGGCCTGCATTTGTATAGCGCTTTACTTAGTCCCTAAGGACCCCAAAGTGCTTTACACTACATTCAGTCATTCACCCATTCACACACACATTCACACACTGGTGGTGGCCAAGGTGGTGGCAAGCTACATTGTAGCCACAGCTGCCCTGGGGCGCACTGACAGAGGCACGGCTGCCGGACACTGGCGCCACTGGGCCCTCTGGCCCTCTGTAAGTGAATGGAAACTTACATTTTTACCTCCAATTCCTCTCTTCCAACGCCTGCTAGCTCTGTCGACTATAGTCAAAGCTGTATTGCATTCCTCTCATTTTCTGTGCAGAGAGCATGTTATTTGCATTTTGAAATGTCAACCACATAAAAAATTTTGAGGTACAGACCACAATGATTAAAATGTCAGCTTAGTTGCAGACTGATTGCACTTCTCTGATTATATTTCCTCAACTGTTCTTTTAGGGTTGGGAATCTGCAGTCGCACATCGCATTCATAGACCCAATAAGCAATCATATCTTTATATTCTTTATATTCTTCTTATTCAAATATAAATGGTATCGGTTTGATTTATTTTCACAGGCTTCAGCAGTATATGCTGTTGAAGAAACTACAAAAAAAAAGAAAAATAATCTGCCCGAGAGGGACTCATAAAATGTGAAAATAGAGAGCTTCAGCATGCTGAGTGCCTTGCTGAAGAGCATGGAAGACCTCAACCATCTGCCTCATTGTGCATCAATTGACCTTCTCAAAAGTCACAAAAAATCACACTGATTACCACTGCGTTATTCACTTGTCGGGGGAAATTTATTCATCTGCCAAGTTAGGCATAAGGATGGGGCCAAGGCAGGCTCTTTGAATTTTGGAGTATTTTTCTTTTTTATGAATTCTCCACAAAAGCGTTTGTCCTCAACCCTGGGTCATCACTAAACAAATTAAGAAAAATAACTGAAAACTTGGAGTTAAATGTCAACAGTATACTAGCACTTTATTGACACATCAACAGAAAAAGTCCTCATAAGAAGAAAACTGAGAAAACTGGGAGCCACATCAATCAGACAGACACCAAATTGCCACTTCATATAAAGTATTATTACCAGATATGCAGCTTTATCTGTGTATGCGCATGTATGTGTGTGTATCTACGAGACAGCTTATTCCCTTGATGCTAAAAATCCATCGCTGTGGCAGTGCATCAGTTATGTGAGTGACTCAAAGAGCAGTGCAGGCTTCCTTATACTCACAGACAGAGAGAAAGAAAGATAATCACAAACATAATGTAGACACAACAGCTGCTAAATGGTGCACTAACACATTTTACCAACCACCACTGACAAGCTAATTGGAACCCACTACTTCTTAAAAGTGCGAGTCTTTTTGTGAGTATTATCCTCTTGTTCTCCTTAGTTAAAAAACGGGATCAATTTTCCACAGATTCCAGTTTACTTGTACCGATGCCCCTTGCCTCAATACCGCCAGTGCCATTGGTCAACAGCACTTGCTAAAGTTAGCTTATAAACAAGTCCATGTAAGGATTAAAACAGATGGGTGTAGCTTTTGGGTATTAAAAGCCTGTGGCTGCACAATGACTTTTAATGGCATAGAAATCAAAGCGAGAATGCCCTTCGGCGTCCTTACTGTGTCTGGACACAGCTTCCAGGCATGAAAACTGAACCAAACACTGAAGTGCCTTAGACCTGCAACCTCACTGCAATACTTTATTATCCATTATCCATCCATCTTCTTCCATTTATTTAATTCTGGGTCATGGGGGGGGGGGTAAAGCCTGTGATAGGGCGAGGTGCAGGGTCGCACAGCTAACACAGAGAGACAGATAACCATTTGCACTCACATTGACACCTATGGGCAAATTAGAATCACTAATTAACCTAACACACACTAATTGCATGTCTTTGGGCTGTGAAAGGAAGCCACAGCAGCCAGAGAGAACATTCAAACTCCACGCAAAAAGGCCCTGACCTTTGAACTCAAGATCTTGCTTTGAAGCAACAGTGTTAATCTACTTTCAAACAATTCTGTCTCTACTTTGTCGGCTATATTTTGTGGCGAGAACATGCAAATTCCACACAGAAAGACCCCGGACTGATGGGCGGTAGGACAGACTACACTTGCAGCAGGATTGCACAGGTCACCTGGATAGGAGAAACCTGCTTCCAATCACAGTCAGACAGTCTGTACTGAACAGAGAACACAATTCAACCCTGGTTACATGCCAGTTTAAAAATAAGGTTTCAAGCTTTGCAGTTAAATTGCTGTTATGCAACAACTACTTCACCATTTATAAAAGAATTTCTGAATTTTCATCCATTACTTCACCTTCTCCTGCTTATCTAGTTCAGGGTGATAGTGGAGCTAGAACTGATCTTAGCTTTCATAAGTCAAAAGGCAGCAGTCTCTTGCAGGAGTTTCTGTTTATGTAGATGACAGGAGATTTCCAGCTGACAGTAACAAATTTGCAGTTTATCACAATTCGTTTCTCAATTATCAAAGACAGGCCGCATGTAATCGCCAGCTTGACCCCAATCAACTATGAACTGACAGCAGACTGACTATCACCGTCTACTTTGCACATAAAAGTTTCTTTGAAGACGGCAGTTGACAGCGAGTGGCTGCAGTTCTTATCCCCATCCTCAAAGTAACCATTTAAAAAGCAACAAGATGAAAGGTTAATTGTGCACGGTTACAATAATTTTGGTTGCGTCATGGTCTCCAAGTTCTCTCTAGTGCGACTGTCGTGTTAACGACAGCTAGCTTGCTGTGTTTTGCCCAAAGCTATCTTACAAACTGCCTAGGTTGCTGACTGCAGTCACCAAATGTCTGAATACCAATAAGAGCATTAGATGATAGAAATTGGTTATGTCAACATGTGTTTCTTTAGTGTACGGGGCATCAATGTCGCTACACAAATGTGCCTTCTGGAGAGAGTTGCTGTGCACCTCCTCGATTAAGATAAGTTAAGGATTTAATACAGGCACAGGCCTTTCACGTTCTCTGATTTGGTTTATATTTGAGTCTTGCATTTGAACTGAAAGCAGCAATTATTTCAACTTGTAGCCGAGGTGAGCCCTTTGAATTTTTGAATGTCTTTATTTTAATTCACCAGAAAAGCCTCTGTGTTCAGCCCTGGAAATGAATTCATGGCATTCGTTTGCCTTCATGTCCTGCAGAAATCTTCATTAAATAGTAAACTCTCATTTAAAGGCATTTGAAATATCCAGCGACAGGGCAGCTACTGAGACATCCTAATGACCAGAGACAGGCCAATAATGATGTGGATGATTGGTTGGGAGGGGAGGGAGGAAATGAGTAATGTGAGGTTTGATTGGCTGCTGACCCCCGGGGGACATTAGCAGAGAGTGACAGCTAGGACGCAGCGCACTGGGTGGCTGCGTTTCACGATAATAGCAGGTAACTGAGATTAGCTTCTTTTTATATTGAGTGCTAAGCAAACGCTACGCACCTGCCAGGTTGGCCTATTATAACACTAACACAATAGGAAGGAAACAGACACTGGAGGTGCTTATTAGCAAGATTACAATGTGTCAATCACCTGAAAAAGAGACAGAACAACATAATAAAAGAGCAGTAGAATCCATTTCAGTGTAGGCTTTGATTAGCATACTTATTAGAAGAAAGAGTTTCTATTGTGAGTTACTCCACTGCCTGTCAAAAACCCCTCAGTGAAATCATTTTCTCTCAAATATGTGTTGCTATATTTTTTGCAAACTGTTTGTTAGAAAGTTGTGCAACTTTATGCAACTCTGTGCCACTTGTGACTCAGCCTTTAAAGACAAAGAGCTCAGGAAAGGCTTTCTTCTCCGAGTGCCTTTGGTTGACGTGGCCCCGCTCGGCTGGAAGCCACGCCGTTTCATCACTTTGACCCCTCCGTGACCTCATGTTTACAGCCTGAGGGCCGGAGTGCTACGCGAGCTCGCCCCTTCTACCGTCAACTCCGCCGTAACCCTCCAGGTGCCTGCCAGGGGCATCGCGGGCTGCTCCGCAACCCCGACCCAGCTGTAGGCATGCACTCGGCTGCTGGCAGACTCCACAGTGCCTCCACTGTGCCCCCTTCTCCCTGCCAGCCTCCGGGAGCCACTGGCAAAACCAAAGAAAAACTGTTTCCCTGTTGCTTGGCAACCGAGGGAAAGCCTTCCAGCAGGAGCAAAGGAAACGAAGAGGGAGAGAGGAGCGGAAGATAAGGGAAAAAAAAAAACAAGACTTAGAAAGGATTTTTTTTGTTGTAATGTACCCAATTAAATGAAAGGATTACTTTGCTCTTTCTCTGTAATTTTGTTTGACACTATTTAATTTCCTTCTGTTGCCATAAATAGTTTTTTGAGTTTTGTTTTTCCTGAACGCTTTCTCGATCAATATGTATCTGCATTCCTCAGTGCTGAAGGAGGAGGAGGAGGAAGGGAGGGAAGGAGGGAGGTCCGGGGGGAAGTAAACACAAGCACCTGCATTTCCCCTCCTGCCGCATCAACCATGCTCTGTCTCAGAAACGCAAACACAGAAGCTGGAGGATGCTACTCGGAGTAGCTGCCCACTGCTGCCTTGTAGGCGTTGTGTGATCCGATTTAACAAGGTGGACAGTGGGCACCAAAACTGATGCCTTTTTTCCCCCTTCCTTGTATTTTCTCGAAAAAAAAAATAATACACTTAACAAGGTGAGTGGGAGGGCTAATTTGTACCAGCAAGGTGCATGAACCCTCGTTGACACACACACACACCTTAATCCTCCCCTACAATGACTTGAGCCGGCCACTGAAAGAGCCATTGAAGCAGGTCAAAAAAGGGGAAAGAAGAAGGGCTCTAAAATCTTTGCACAGCGCGGGTCATTATTTTAGATGGTATCTTTTGATTCGTGCCTGAAGTCTGATGGATCAGAGTGTTTTTCCAGTTCTAAGCGCCACAAAGGCTTTGTGCATAACGTCCTCTCTGCCCCGCACGCAAACACACAAATCTGAATGCACGCACGGGCCTCGCATATGCCAATAACCCCCGCCTACGCGTGAAAAAGAAACATCGCCGAGAGGCACAGACAAGACCGAGTCGACATGGGTCAACTACCCATGATGCATTGCAAGTTTAACGTTTCCTCTAGCGCTTTCTGCCATCAATCGCAGGCAATTAGCGGCCTAGTGTGGAGCGCTCAGTCAAACAGAATCTCATGCGCTCCCGACAGGCTTGTTTCTTCTCTTCTTTTGCTCTACCTCCGGGTAAAATGTGAATTTCACATGTTGCTAAATTGCACTTTGTAGCTTCAGGATACACGGCACCCAGTCCAAAGCAGACAAGCCAAAAAAGTGCTTTATTTACTCCCCACAACATAATCATGATAGAAGGTGCCCGTGCTGTCTTGGAAACCGAGGCTGTGTGGTGGAGTTGCTGAGCTCAGGCACCTGCAAGCCCTCCAGATATGTGGGAATGTTTTTGTAAGGCACAGACACGCAGATATTCAGTTCGGATGGTGCAATAGAGTAACTCTGATTTGGAAGGAGGAGTATTTGTAGGAAATGAGTAAACAGTTTTGTCATTTGAGAAATCGAGACCTTCCGGGCTGGCGCGCACGCTCAACTGTATCATTTTACATTTTAGCAACAGTTAGTAAGAAGGTGAATGCCATCAAGCGACTATGAGCTACATGGCATTCAGAGCTCGCCCATTTGAACAAAAATGCATGACGTTTTTAGGGTAATAGCCTGTGCGCCTTCAGTAATGGGTTCATCTAACTTACTTTGCAGTTACTCGAGAAACGCTGCCAACACAGCTGATAGATATGCATACAGATTTCTCCAGTGCAAGTCCTCCCATGATGTGCCTTTGGGCTAAACCCAAGACTTTACACAACTTTTATTTTACAGGAAAAAGAATTTAAGACATGGTAATTTAAAAAATAATAGCTACACACACTTTTTTTGAACAGTGATGGGCAAAACTTTTGGGCCACAATAGTTTCTTTTTATTTTGCAAGGAAAATGTGAACGAGAAGCAATGATTTATTGAAATGTGCAAACATCCATGGAACTATACTAAGGTTTGTACAATTCTAACATATTCTGGTGTGACCACCTTTATTAATCAGCAGTCTGAACTCTCTTAGGCAGCTTTCTTTAAGTAGTCTCCAGGAATAGTTCTCCAGGCTTCTTGAAGGACATTCAAAGCTCTTCTTTGGATGTTTCTGCCTTTTGTTCTGTTCTCTGTCAACATGATCCCACACTGCTCTGTTCTGCACCCAGATTCATTGCAATTTCTGACATAATGTCAACATGTTGCCTGTTTTGATTGGTTGCAGGGCATGAGTTGAGTTGCCTTTTCCACTTCATATAAAGGAAAAATAATGATAATAGCGACTATATTGTGAAATAACACTTATTTGATATTTTGATATGTTAAAATAAAAACTGGCTGAATGGCTGTTTAAGACGTCCTGAAATATGACACCATCTCATCCAATCTTGGCCATCGCCTCCATTTCTTGGAACACTCTGTTTTCCTTCCTGACCTTCTCTCCGTGTACCATCTTCCCTGCAGTTCCCAAAAGTACAGCATCAGTCGGGGCAGTCTGCTTTTCTCCACCCCAGAGAAGACGGTAACACTACCTGGGTCTGGGTGCAGTTTCCCCCTCTAGAGGCAAGGGTACCTAGACCTGGGGTATAGAGTACGCTTGGGGAGTGTGATTGTGTGTACAGTGTCTATTTATGTCTGTCTCCACGTTGGGTGAGTGCTGAATAATTGCATATGAGAGCATGAGGGTGGGAATGGATGTTTGTATCTGTGTGTGCCTGTATGTCTGTGTCTATATGTCAGGTCGGGTATCAGACGCCACCTCTCTGGGGACATCTCAGGCCCTCCAAGGTATGGAGGCCTATCTCCCACCACTCCCCCTGCCAGTGGCAGACGCCCTCAGACATCGGTGCATTGGTGGTTCTTTGTGTGGGGATGGGCGTCCAGGTACGCACCGGCTCACTCCTGGTGGCTGCTTGTCGGGGCCTGGAGCCTGGGGCTCGCTCGGGCCCCTTCGGGGGTGGGGTGCCCTCGGCCTCTCGGCCTGGGGCTCGGTCACTCTGGCACAGCTGGCTGCCGGCGGAGCTCACGGGCGCGTCACTGCAACTCCCCCTGGCTTCTGCTCCGCGGCTGCTGAGTGAGCCCTCATCTGGGACTCTCCTCAGCTCTTTCTGGGACAGTGGCGCGGCTGCCCCTCTGTTGGTCTTCCTTGGTCTCTTGTGTTCTGAGGGCCTCTGGATGTCTGGAGTTTTGATCTCCTCCATACCTGCTTCATGCCCTGGAGGACGGGGCTGTGGCCCCCACACCCTCTAGCACATAGGTGTCAAACTCTGGCCCGCGGGCCAAATTTGGCCCGCAGCCTAATTACATTTGGCCCGCGAAGCCATACCAAATTACTATTAGAGCTGGCCTACTGGTATTATACAGCTAATATATATATTGTTTAGTATTAAGCTTTGCTTGTTCCATATTCAGTTTTTCAGCAAAACGTGTTTGAGTCCATAAGAAAAGATTCATTCTTATATCTGGAGGAATAAATATATTTCAATAAATATTAACGTTAGCCCGCGACTTTGTTCCAGTTTTGAATTTTGGCCCACTGTGTATTTGAGTTTGACACCCCTCTAGCAGATCATTACATGAAGGAACCTTTTAAATACAAGCGCGCTCATGCTCACAGGTGTACACACGGGTGCTCACACACACAAACTACACCCTTTTTGGCTCCTACCTCAAAGCACACTGTGCTGTCGATCTTACGTGCTGCACAATAATGTTTAATATTTAGTATTTACAGTCATATTCACAGGGTGTGAATATGACCTGTCCAGGGTGTACCCTGCCTCTCGCCCTATGACAGCTGGGATAGGCTCCAGCGCCCCCCGCGACCCTGAAAAGGATAAGCGGAAGCGAATGGATGGATGGATGGATGGATGTCATATTCACATAGATCATCGCGATGATGTTGTTTATTATATTGCTCTCTTTTTTTGCTTGTTTTCTCTTTTTTCTTTCTCAACAGGTGATCCAGGTGATTGATATATGTATTTTTTGTCTTTTTGTTTTGTTGGTGTTTGTTTTTTGCCCTTATCACCGTCCCTCTTCCCCGCTGTTTTTCTTTCCCTCTTTCTTTCTCCCTTTTCTTTCCCCCAGTCATGTCTGTCCCGTGTGTAGCAAGTGAAAATTTCCTTTTTCAGGTCTTTGCTGGATTGTTCCCCCCTTTTCTTAAGGACATGACTTTCAGATACTGTTCATCTGCTGTAGATAGTTTTTTAGGCCTGATGCTTCTTTTGTTCTAAACTCTCTACTTTACTCTGTTTTTCTTTTAAGGACACGCTGCAAAATACAATACTGACATATGGAAGGCTTTAGGCAAAGAGCTCTTTGGGAGTCACCTTGCTTGTGCAAAATACTATTTCATGTCAGTCAAACTGTGTTATTGATCTAGCTTGCCATTTTCATAGATATGACTAAAGAAATGTAAACAAATCATGTGTTTTTGAACCAGACTCATGCCCAGAGGAAACCATTGATAGCACAGAGAACTGTTGTTCAAGAGCACTTTAAAAAACATCAAGAAAGCCTGACTCCCTCAAAGCAAAATAGTATCAAATGAGGGGTTGTTCAGGACTTTTCAACTGCATAGCATATTGCATGTATCTAGAATTATAGTTGAAGAAGGAAAACTTAATCTCCTCTTCCCCTGTGCTCCATCAAAAGGCTCAAAGTCGAGTAAGAAGCCTCACTCACTGACCATTAAAAGTGCCTCGATAAAAGATCAATATTGAGCAAATATATGAAAGTTAATCATTTTTAATAATATTAACCATCTCATATTTCTTTATACAATATTATATTTTCATGTTTCTTAACTTTCAGTTATGGGGCATAAAGAGACATTAGAGATAAAAGCCTGAGTAAATGAGTAAAAACAGAACTGCAGATGCCTTCATAAAGGGTTCAACGAATAGCTGCATATGACAAAAATAATGTAAATCCTACAGTCTGGTGTGGCCTTCACAGACACCAGGGGCTATACATTTATGCGCACAGGCATTAAGCGGTATTCAGGAATAATATAGTACAATGCAGATGCAAAAATAAAGTGAGAAATGGACTAGAATAATAAAACTATGTTTGTTTAGGGTGATTTTGAAAAGGTTCACATATGAACCTAATGTGTTTTTATAAATGTGATTATGAGTCATTACTTTTATGTACTCTTTTTATTCATTTCATTTTCATTAATTATGAAGCATGTTATAAAGCTTATCATACCACAGCACCACAGTAAACTGCATGATTGATTGTTATTATGATCCTTAATTAATACTAATTGGCAACAGTGGTTACAAATGCTCTATCTGGGATAAGATTATGATGTGTGGGCTATTATAATGGAAAAAGCGGTGAAACAGATGTTTTGCATTTCAAATCGGATTTCCAAGCGGCACAGTGGAAAAATGAGTCCTAGAAACTGCAGTTCATCAAATGTCCACTCGAGGCTGCCCGTGAAAAGTGAGTGAGTCAATCCCCCACAGACTGCCATGTTAGAAAGCCCAACTTTACAGCATGAGTAAAAATGTTTTCAGCCCCGTCATGACAGCTGAACTCAGGGAAGTCTTTTATATAAAGATTAGAAAACACCATGGGCATTTCAGCTAATTCTGGTGTTTATAGTGTTGGTCCACTCTTCTGTACAGTGTTGCTTTAGTTCAATAAAGTTTGCAGCCATTTGTTTATTCAAAGATCTCTTAAGATCTTAACTCTGTAACTTCTGTCGGTGCTGTGCTTTTGGAAACCGAATTTCCCAGAGGAACCCACCCGAGGGATTAATAAAGTTTTATCTTATCTTATCTTATCTAGATCCCAACACAGTATTTTAGTCAGGCTGAAGTCTGGGCTTTGACTGGCTCACTGTAACACCTTGATTATTTTCTTTTTCAGTCATTTTGTGGCCCACCCCTCCACAACTGTGCTGGCAGTTCATATGAGTTGTTTGTGCTGATATGAAACATCTCCACTTTGGTCTCATCTGTCCAAAGAACATTGCTCCAGAAGTCTTGTGGTTTGTTAAGATCCAACTTTGCAAACCTCAGCTGTGCTGCCATGTTCTTTGTAGAGAGAAGAAGCTTTCTCCTGGCAACCCTTCCAAAAAAAGTCATATTTATTATTCCGTCTTTTTCTAATTGTGAATAAAGTTTAACATTTAACATGCTAAATGAGGCCTGTAGAGTCTGAGAAGTAGTCTCCTTGAACAGTGCACGCTCTGGCTTCGGGGTGAATTGGTTGGGAATGCTCCAAAAACCTCTTGGTTAAATTGAGAACATTAGAACTGCGCACACAGCTTCTTAATCCTGACAAAAGAACATGTGTTGCTATTTCTGCCCCTTTCTGTTGATAATTTGAACCCACTAGAATACCTCTGGAAGAGCTTTGAGTCCATTTTCAAAGGACCCAGTGAGGAAGTAATATTAAAAGAACTGTCTTCATTTATTCACAGCAAGGAGACAATGAAGCTATTCATGTGGTTTCGTTGGACCTTAAACCTAATATTGATCTCATCTGATCCTGCCTTAATAACTCATTATGTTAAGGTTTGCTTTGATCCAAGACTGTTTATCCATTGGTAGATGTTACTGACAGTTCTATCTGAGGAGTGTTAGTCTCACTGCGGGTCTATTTATTTATTTATTTTTTAATGTAATCTACTCCAGTCTTTTCTTCTGACAGTGTCCCTTTCATCAGGCTAAGCCGATTTGGATAGACTCTTAGACAAAATCAGCGGGGTGAAGCAGTTGGATCTCTGAAAAACCACAGATTTGTTATCTCAAAATAATGAGATATTTGTCACGCTCATGAGAAAACAATGTCTGATACCTTGAGATAATAATGTAATTCAATTGTTATCTCAGGATAACAAACACGAGCACGGCAAAAATCACAATTTGCTGTGTTGAGATAATGAGATAGTCAGACATGATCATGTGAAAACAGTCTGATATCTTGAGATAATGAAACAATTAAGTCACAATCCTCACCCAACAGGCCTGAAAGCAGCACGAGCTGCTCTCACCCTCCTTACATATGCAAATATTAGAGAGTGGTAATGAAAACGTTGGCACCAAGAGAAGAAGAGGACATAGGAAGCCAAAGTGAAGACGTGCAACAACCTAGGAAGAACAATAGTTTAGAAGTTTAGTCTAGGGGGTGCAGATTGGTGAAGCATTTGGAAGCACGTAATGATAAAGGGAAAGGAAGCGGAGCACAGCCAAGATATGTTTAAAAGCACAATTAATAGTGCACCTGTTCCTGTCATCTGGATGAGTGAGCGTGTAAATGAGGTATAAGGAAGGATAGAAGAAGGAAGGACTCTTTGAAGGAAGGAGGAAGGCTGAAGAAGACACTGGGGGAGATTTAGAAGGGAAGGTACACTAAAGTGGAGAAAGAGAAGGGGAACGCTGGGGGGAGAAAAGGCATCATGCAGGGAAAAAGTATAATAACACCATTATAAAATACAAGAGATGGGACACATATTATGGTGATTATGGCTCATTTCCATACATATAGAGCACTCTGCCAGTGAGTCAAGGAGAGTGCAGCGGCGCATGTCAGCAGCAAGACTGCCGACTCTCTACAGTTTGAACCGACTGGAGCGCCACCACAATCTGACTCCTCCACACGGCGGCAAAGTCAATGGGCGGGCAGGGACCTGTTTACCAATTCGCTTCAATGAGCTCTGTAAGAGAAGTATGCACTCCTTCACCTCATGTGACTGTTTGGCTGCTAAGTATGCTGAGAGCACTCGGGTGTGACATTCAAGATTTTGAGGAATCCTGTGAAAAAAAAAATAAAAAAATCAAGGCCTTTGAGAGGAGAGCCATTGACTTTGGAATAAATGAAAAATCCAGCTGCATGAAATGTCACTGTGAAAATGAGTTATTCAGCGCAGGTATCTGTGTAGAGTTCGGGAAAGCTTTCAAAAGGACTTGCAAGACAGATCTCAAGTTTTGCTAATAGTACCCTCAGGTACTTTGTTAAGGTCGGCAGGGTGAACACATATGCCTCTTTTCCACAGGCACCTACTCGGCTTCAGATTTCAGTCTTTCGCCATTGGAATGGAGTTGTTAGAGCAAGGCGGCCCAAAGGTCCTGTGATGTCATTTGAATGTGACACAACGATGGAGGACGTCAAGGCAATACTACACCTCCCTGGCCAATCAGTGGGATGCAGCCAGTCATTTTCAGCTTGAGTCAGTTAGCTTGGAACTTGGCTGAATAGGTACTATAAAGGTACCTGGTACTACGGCCTAATAAAAAACATGATTTTTCTTGGTTTCGAAGTTACAAGAGAGTGGAGTGCTGAGGTATTAGTTAGTGTTAGCTAGCTTGGTTAGCATGGTTACAAAAGAGTGTCTATCAAAAACTGGATAGAGACCATCACATTACAAGGGATTAAAGTGTGATTTGGCAGGTGGAGGAACCGCAAGATTCAGTGTAGCAGTACATCATGGGGGAAAAGAATTAGAAATAATTCATATAATAAGTGTTTTTGGTTGAGGTTCAGTGTAGCAGTACATCATGGGGGAAAAGAATTAGAAATAATTCATATAATAAGTGTTTTTGGTTGAGGTTCAATCCCTAGACAATATGATGCAGGTACACAAGGTAAAATTCAGTAAACCATGATTATGATCTTAAATATAAGCCCTAATATAACTGAACAGTGACCATGAACACAACTGGTCTGCACCAGTCCAACATAGTGCATCACTGTACACTGACAGGAGACCAACTTCATCATTTTGATGTTTCATTGATCTTCATCTTGATAACCGAAGTAACTTTGAAGTAACTTTGAAGCAACGGACTGGGATTGGTCAATCTTCAAAGGAATCATTTCACAGGCCACAGGTTCGCGAGTTCATTGCACTAATAATTTTGGTCATTGCCATGGTCTCCAACCAGGGTTTTAATAGTTTTGCAATTTTCATTAGTTTTTTATTTTTATTTAGTTTTGACTTCAGATTTTCAATTTTATATCAGTTTTAATTAGTTTTTGCCAATTGTTTGCTAGTTTAGTTTAGTTTTTATACTTTGAAAATCCTTAGTTTCAGTTTAGTTTTGATTAGTTTCAGTTATAGTTTTAGTTGTGTTTGCAATAATTAAGTGTAACAAAATCCCAGTTTCATCATATCAGTCATTCTCTTCTGCTTATCCTTGGGTATGTTGCTATTCCAGCTACCATACCCTGCACCCTGGACAGGTCGCCTGTCTGTCGCAGGGCTAACACGCAGAGACAGACAACTCACAGTCCCACCTATGGGTTCTTTAAATAAATAAATAAATAAAGGCAGATGAACAACCATTGATACCAGGCAACTATAAAATGTATATCTTGGCCCCAATGAGACTATTAACTCTTGCAGCACCGGGTGTTCGTAATTTTGGTTCAAGTGAATTGATAAACCTTTTGAAGGCAATTGACTCACACAGTTATGTAGATACCCCAGTCCTGTTGTCTCGGGATGCATCACGCTGCCTTGCCTGGGGTTAGCTTCTGTTTTCTGGGGATGAGGGTTGAGTGTGCTCCCTTCTCAAGGTAAGCTATGTTAGCCTTCTTGTGTGAACTTTTCAAGTGCACTTTAAGGTTTGTGGGATTTTTTCCCCTTTAGAAATGTCCCTCATAATTTGTCTCTCTCCACTACAAGACACTTGCTTTATCCAAAACACAGTCATATTCAAAGTAATCCCAAATTGGACTCTGGCGCTTTCTCCCGACTTTTCCTGACATGATTACGCGTGGACGGAGCAGCAACACCGACGACTCGACTAACGTGCTGCCACCTGCTGGCATATTGAGACACAGCAAGAAAAAAATCTGGAAACTAAACTTCATTTTCACCCTTGACTATTGTATGACACGCACACATCAATGAAAACTAAACACATTTTTGCTATAAATTCAGTTAATTTTAGTTAGTTTTGTGAACACTCATTACAGTTTTAGTTTTTTTGTTTTTATTTTTATTTCCGTTAACGAGAATGTTTTTTCACTTCTAGTTTTCGTTATTTCGTTAGTTTTCGTTAACGATAATAACCTTGTCTCCAACCATTGTTTCCCCCAGAGTGAGTGTAGCACTAATAAGATTCTAGACTTTTCGTTCACCAACCCTGGAGTGCAGAACCTTTAACAGGCTGTTAATGCAATAAACAGCACATAAAGCAATAGTATTGTATCCAGTAAACACTAGAGATAGACCGATCCGATATTACATATCGGTATCGGTCCGATACTGACATAAATTACTGGATCGGATATCGGAGAGAAATAAAAAATGTAATCTGATCCATTAAATATCAAAAAAGCACCTCACAAAACTTGCAACATGGCGTAACTCGGCTCATAACCTTAGCACGTCGCAGCAGTATGCTCACGTGATAGAGCGGCTGTGTGTATTTGGAGCCTCCCTACCAAACTCAGAGGAAGTTATCCCAGAGAGAAGTAAAGCAAGTGTGTAAGTTCATCTCTGAATGTTTGTAAAGCATTCCCACGTTAAGCTTAAATGAAGCGACTGCCTCTTCTGCTGCTACTTCAATCATGAAACTGCTAAATGATCAGCTGATCGGCTTTTCTGTCGTGACTCCGTCTGTCTTGTTTGTTTTTGGCCCACTTTGCACCAGAAAGAGGAAACCAGCGGCTGAACAGCAGCAGCACGTTTAAGTTTCATAAGCTGTTGTTAGAATTTATTTAATATTACTTTGTACACCAGGATATTTTTCTACGTAGCTGACGGCTATGCAGGGCAGATCTAGCAAAGTTTAGCCAGGGGGGCTGATAGGGCATTAACAGGGAAAAGGGGGCACAAAGACATACTTTTCATTCTTATTGTCATTTAAAATGTCTAGCTTTTAATAAATAATTATCTGAATCTTGCACCCAAAGTTTTAATCTGATGCAAAATGTATAGAAGTCCATTACTGTCCTCAACATGAAGAAGACGGCTTTCAGGAGCAAAGTGAAGGAGGAGATGAAAGCAGCACAGCAGGAGGTCAAACGCTGCCTGAGGGAAGCAAAGGACACCTACAGGAGGAAGGTGGAGCAGAAGTTGGAGAGGAACAATATGAGGGAGGTCTGGAATGGTGTGAAAACCATCACAGGCCACAACACCAAGAAAAGCACAGTGGGGGGGACTGTGGAGAAGGCAAACGAACTCAACAACTTCTTCAACAGGTTTGACCAGCCCACAACCCCCCCACCCTCACCTTCTACAGAGTCCTCTCCCCACTCTCCTACCTCCCTCGCTTCCCCCCCTTCCTGACACCATGACACCCCCCTCCTCCAATCCCTCTCTCAGCAGCAAGACATCTCCCCCCCTCCCCCTCCAAACATCTCCCAGTGTCACAGTGGATCAGGTCAGGAGACAACTGAGGAAGCTTCGCCCCAGAAAGGCAGCAGGCCCAGACAAGGTGTGTCCTAGGATGCTAAAGGCGTGTGCTGCTGAACTTGGGGAGCCGCTACAACGAGTCTTCAACCTCAGTCTGCGACTGGGGAGAGTGCCCGCCCTATGGAAGACATCCTGCATCGTCCCGGTCCCCAAAAGAACCGGCCCAATGAGCTGAATGACTTCCGACCGGTGGCACTGACGTCACATCTTATGAAGACTCTAGAGCGGCTCTTCCTCAACCTCCTCCGACCACAGGTACAACATGCCCAGGACCCACTACAGTTTGCATACAAGGCGGGTGTCGGAGTGGAGGATGCCATCCTGTACCTCCTACACAGAGCCCACTCACACCTGGATGGGGGAAAAGGCACGGTCAGGATCCTGTTTCTTGACTTTTCCAGTGCCTTTAATACCATCCGGCCCTGTATGCTTCAGGAAAAACTGAACAGGATGGAGGTGGACCCCTGCCTGGTGGCTTGGATCTCCGACTACCTCACCGACAGACCACAGTACGTCAGGCTGAAGGACATCACGTCTGACACTGTGGTCAGCAGCACAGGAGCACCACAGGGAACTGTGCTGTCCCCTCTTCTCTTCACCCTGTACACCTCTGACTTCTGCTACAACTCTGAATTATGCCACATTCAGAAGTTTGCAGATGACACGGCCATCATGGGGTGTATCTGGGATGATCAGGAAGAGGAGTACAGAAGTCTGGTGAGGAACTTTGTCGCATGGAGTCACACAAACCACCTGCAACTCAACACCTCAAAGACTAAGGAACTGGTTGTGGACTTCGGGAGGTCCAGAGAAGGTCCACTGCCGGTTCAGATAGAGGGGGAGGAGGTGGAGGTGGTCAACAAGTACAAGTACCTCGGGCTGTGGGTGGACAATAAACTGGACTGGTCATGCAACACAGAGCACCTGTATAAAAAAGCCCAAAGCCGACTGTACTTCCTCAGGAGGCTGAGGTCTTTTAACATCTGCAGGAAGCTCCTGAGGATGTTTTACCAGTCGGTGGTTGCTGGAGTACTTTTCTATGCTGTGGTGTGCTGGGGGAGCAGCACAGCAAAGAAGGACTCATCCAGGCTGGAGAAACTGATCAGGAAGGCTAGCTCTGTGGTCGGCTGAAGCTGGAACTCTGACAGTGGCAGAGAAAAGGACACTAAAAAACTGCTGGACATTATGAACAATGCTGGGCATCCTCTGCACACGGCCATTAACAACCAGAAGAGTCTGTTCAGTGACAGGTTGCTTCTCCCAAAGACAAGAACTAACAGACTTAAAAACTCCTTTGTCCCACACGCCATCAGACTGTTTAACTCCTCTCTGGAGGGGAGAGGGAGGGGAAACAGGAGGACAAAGGAGGGGGGAACAACTAAGCTGTAGTGCCTCTTCACCTCACTGTGCAATACCTTTTGTGCAATACTTTTGTTAATAGTCAATGGTGCAATAGACTCAATACTTGAAATGTGCAATTCACTTGTATTTTTATTTTTATTCCTATTTATTCTATTTATCCCCTTCGTATATTTTATTTATATTCTCTGTATTTATATGTGTGTGTGTGTGTGTGTGTGTATATAATATTCTGTAACTGTAACTTCTGTCGGTGCTGTGCTTTTGGAAACCGAATTTCCTAGAGGAACCCACCCGAGGGATTAATAAAGTTTTATCTTATCTTATCTTATCTTATCTTACTGTATATAGTAACTGTTAAGTCTAATATACCCTAGTAAGCTATAGTACTTTTTCCTTTGGGAAGATACCATCTGAGCAGTCTGCAATTTTGTTGAAGAAAGATGTTGAATCTATTTAATTATTCTTGAAAAATAATTGATTTCTGTGCATTTTTTTTTCACACTGCATCAAATTAAAGTTGATTACGTCGATTAAGCATCATGAGGTGGAGGGTGGGGGGTGGTTCCCTATTTTTCTTCTTTTTGCTGGGAGTTTGCAAGTTAGGTTGCTTAATATTTCTGCTAAGTACTCTTTAAAATACCAGAATAGGGAGGATGCAGTAGGTTTAAGTTTATTAGATTGATCAGTATTGCTGAACTATGAAATATTTTGGGTGCAGTGTATTTTTTACATACAGGTATAACAGAATAGCTTTAGTGGTGTTGTTTATTTAAACTTGAGTATGAACTTATACAAAATGCAGCAAGATATTAAAAAACAGTTTTATTGATTAAAAAACACTATATCGGATTCATATCGGTATCGGCCGATATCCAAATTTATGATATCGGTATCGGTATCGGACATAAAAAAGTGGTATCGTGCCATCTCTAGTAAACACCAACATTACAAACTGGGCTAAGAGAACCAAACAGTTTTTGTATTTAGCTGTAAACATGTTTATGTGTAAAGCAAAGGTGACCATTTTAACATGGTAGTCTAATGGAATCGACCTCCTTTTGGAGCAAGCCTCGAGTGGCAGTTCTTAGAACTCCTCTCAGCTTCATGTTTAAGTCCCTTAAAGCTTTACACCCACACAACACTTTTCATGACGATGCAGACTGGCTTGAAATGTACTCCTCTTAAAGGTATTTTAACTTCTCCGCCAGCACATTAGGGAAAAGGAAGGTCAATTTCTTGCCCGGCTCAATCAAAGTACTTTAATTGGACAGGGCTTTTGCTGGAAAAGTATCTACTCTCACACACTGTCCTGAATCAAGTTATACATTAATTAAGATCAAATGCTAGGGAAAAAAAATCTATGTTAAGATGGGACCCAGCTAAACTCAGAAAAAGGTTAATGAAAAAAATGTTCACACATCGTCCAGTGTTTTATTCAGGATTTGCTTCATGTGGAAAGAAAGTAGAAGATTTTTTGAGAAGAGACTAAGAAGCTGGATCTGTGTAACTGCAATTTCCTGGAACCTAATAAAAAAAACAACAACGTATAAATGCAATGAACTCTTTAAATAAATGTGTTGTACAGTTGTCCATGTAGAACCACCAGAACTGAAAGACGAGAGAAGTCAGGCAGCTCAGAGATGGACATGTTTCAGTTTCAACATCAGACATTGAAAATGACTTTGTGACGACACTTTGCTTTGTGTGTGTGTGCGCATGGCTGGGGGTTATGTGTGTTGATATCCAGAGGTGTGCCTCCAGCAGCTGCTGTGCTACTGGCTTTTGGCACTGATATTTATTGTCTCAGACAGCCCGACAATCTCATATAGGCCTGCATCATGAGCGGCGTCCATGAGGCGTCTGTGTTGTCAAGACGCATTTACAGTAAAGACCCTGACTCTGAAATTAAAATTACCAAAGGGGAAGGTTTGTGGCACATTAGCAGGCAAGACTAAAACAGTGACAGTGCAGTACAGTATCTGATCCTTAAGCTGCAGCGAAAACACTAATACATAACTCATGAGGTGAGGTTGTTGTAGAAACCCGGCAACAGTCGCACAGCAGATCGCATTATGCTGTAGCCTTTGGGGACCCTACATAATGCAGTTATGTGACAAAGCTAGTGCACGTCAGCCACAGGCTACCTTCAGCTCACTTGACAGTGGCTATGGAGAGATAAAGCAAGAAGCATTTTATCTGCTATACCACCTAGCTGCCCTATCTCATATTTAAGCCCCTCATTATTCATGGTCATCTCATATTAGGACACTGTTTTTGAGAGCCGGCAAGACCTGCCCTCCCCATCTGGAGAAGAGGCAAATATGCTACATGGGGGGTGGGGGTCTGAAGAGTCCAGGAGAAGAGAAAGAAGGAAGAGCTGGGTGTCCTATACAAGGCCGAATGTCGGCTCACTCTTCTGGTGAAGAAAAGCTGCTTAATGGCCCTCTCCAAGTGATTGATGATTGGGCTGGATGCAGAGGTAGGATCCAGCCATAGGTAGACAATGCAAGACTTGCCCGGATAATCAATTTATATGTCAATGGAAAAAGAAGACAAAATGCATGAATTCCCAGTGTGCAGGGAGGTGAATGTATGGAAACAGGATGGCAGTTACAGTTAATGATTGTGTTATGAGAGGCCAGTGAGGACATAAATCACACTTCCTCTCACACAGAACACTCTTAAAGTACTGTGATGTAGCATGGGATCAAAAAAAGGTTTATTGAAATAAGAATAAATACAGCTTTTAATTTGCAAACTTATTCGCCTTTATTGGTTTTGATAAGATAATACTTACAAAGCTGCTTAACAAAATCTGAAAGAACTCATCCTTTTAATGATTTAAAACATTGTCTTCTTGTTGGAAGAATACTCTAAGCTAATTAGGTACTCTCGCAAAGCAAGAATTTTACTTGTCAAAGAAATGTACCGTTGCAAAACACCCATTGATAAAGAGTCCATTTAACACTGAAGGGACATAAGAATCATGGCTCTGTTATTGACTCTATAGTACAGTGAGGTACTATAGATGTGCAATGGTCCGTACGGCCTTGCAACAAGTTGTGAAATGAACGTAAACTCCGTTTTCTCACACAGACTTCTTCCTGTATTTACTTCCTGATCGAGATACATCTGGCCAATAAGCGGACTTCACGTGGTTTGAAGTGATGCATTTTGGTTCGACTGGCAAGGGAAATTTGCAGATTTATGATGACTGATGTCATAAATCATGACACACAGCCCTATCCTACATAAGCTGCCTTTATAGGTTAACAGTATCAGTATTGGTATTGGCAATACTGGCTCTCTGTTTACTTTGTATCAGATCGACACCAAAATTTGCAGTATCGCACAGCACTAGCTATCGCAACACTTAGATTATTTAGATTAATTGAAAAGTCATAGATGACCACCAAGCAACAGCATACAGCAAACAGTGGTGCCCACGATTTTCACAGCAGGCAACAGAACTAACTACGGTAAATCAAAAATCTTTAGGTATTGATTTGGTGTACTCATCGAGAGTAGATCATTGTAATCCAATAAAGGTAAAACAAAGTGGTAGAAATGATGTGCCCCCTCCTCTGGAGAGAGAAACAAGATTTATTCCTAGCTTTTGAATAAAACCACCAGCTCAGGGTGTTAAAACTGACCTAGCAAAATTGAGCATTTCAGCTCAGTACATGACTAACTGCCTTTTCCCCTCTCCTGTTGGTAGGGCGTTCAGTGTCCTATAGAGAAGCTCACAAATTCAGTACTTCTCTTTCACATAGAGTACCTGTGCACAGAATTGCGCTAACACGTTTATTTTCACCGCACTGAGAAAGACATAAACTCGTTTTCTTCTAATAAAAAGCACACAGAAGAATCTGCAAACTAAAATCACGTCGAGGCCAGAACCAGGCAGCTGGGGGAACTGATTACAGCCATGTCAGATTTGATCTCTCGTCTCTTTATGTGTGCAAGCGTGCGCGTGAACTGGTGAGAGTGAATATTTATCCACCATTTTGTTTCCGTGGAAATCGGTTTCAGCGGCATCATCGGGACTTTGCGGCGAACGACACGTATCAGGGCTAAATTACTTCATTACTCCAGAATCAAAGCGCCGTAATCAGAGACGGATGCCCTATTTTTGCAGTAATACAAAGCGTGTACACGTGTGTGCGTTTTTGTGACTACTACTGTAGGTCAGAGTAAAGTCTGTCAGTTTTACTAACATGCTGTCAACATGATGATGATGATGTATCTCCGACTGAAGCCTTTAACAAACTTAAACTCCCCTTTATTCAGCTTTGACTGTGTCTGTGTGCAGTCAGGCCAGCAGAAACGCTGGTGCGTCTCTTCATTCTGGCATATTGCACTGTGTTTTGTGTAATGTTACACTACCAGCCTACAAACTTGTGAATTCTCTGTTCACGATTTGTGTTCGCTTACATCATGCCTCACTGGAGTTGAAGAATTTTGTCGAGCAGAAGACTAGACCCTCTCTTTATCCACCTGATACCAGCCCCACGCTGCCTTACACAAATTATAAATGTGACTTCTAGCTATTGCTTCCACTGAAATCATGTCTGCAAGGGTATCGAAGTGTGCTTCTGCTTCTTTTCCTCTCTTTAGATATTTTGGGAAAGAAACAATCTTGGACGGAGCCTTTGGACACCGCCAGGCAAGCTGTTTCCTTCTGTTTTCAGTCTTCATGCTGAAATAAGTTCGCCGGTTACTGTGGTAACTTCATATTTAGCAAACAGATAGGAAAGGTGTGCCAACCTTCTCAGCTAGCTTCAGCAATAGTGAATAAACCTTCTGTACTACACATGGATTCAAGCAGGATAATGTGACAGTACTTCTGCCTTCTACAACTAAGGAGTGGAAGTTCGACAGTCCCTTTCTTCACCAGTTCCTGCCAAAATCTTGTAAGTAAAAGGGAAGACACTGGTATCCTTTCTTTCCTTGACATATAATGACTCTGCTACGCACATTTATAGTGATCCCAGATGGATCAGAAGCGTGAAAAGTTAGCAAAGAAATACTTTGACACAGAATAAAACTGTGCAGAATCAGAATAATATCTCTTCCATAAGGCTTTTAATTATGGTGTGACACAAAGAGGCACGGCTTTCAGAATATAGCACAAAATAGGTCCAAGCCATCACTGAGGATCCAGAAGCAAAGGAGGTTATTGAGCAGAACAGCAAGGCATAAATTAAACCTGCATCCAACTTGACGATTACTTGTGAGGAACGAAGCTGACAAGTACCGGTGAGAACTGCTCACCATCTGCATGCATATTTCAAGACGATCTACAACAGTGTAGGTAAAAATAACCAAGTTTGACTTGATACTTCAGGGCTGGTGTCTGCTTCATCTAATTGTGTGGTGTTACAAGCTTGGAGCAGATTATTTTTGTTGTTTTGCTCTTATGATACAGTACGCGGTTTTGCGATGGTGAAATCTGTAAGCTCCAATCAATCAAGTGTTCCGCGTCAGTGTTTACCAGTTATTGATGAACTTGATGGGACTGTCATGAGATTTTTTTTTTTAATTTGTTTGATCATAAATTGGAATATTGGACAAACTGAAAAGTTGTCAAGAGTATCATATTAGATGAAATGTCAGAGGGCTACCAGAGTTATTAAGAGTGCAATAAATGGCTGCACCAAATTGCATGGCAATCTATCAAAGAGTTGTCAGGATGTTTCACAATATGAAATCTGAAAATGTCAGCCTTGAGAAAATCTTCATAAAAATCTGGATATACACACTGGGAACCACAAAACACATGTAACACAAAACCTTTGCATCACTGAACGTCTTTATTCAGCTTCTTTGTACTATTTTCACTGTCAACATGTCAAAAGAAGAAATGCTGTACAAACTAGTTTACCAAAAATGTTGAGAGGCTGTACATGATGTCAATAAAGATAAAACACAGCGACCTGAAGAGTCATTTAAACAAGGGTTTGGCAGTTAATCTTAACCATGAGGCCATATGAGAAACTGGGACTGTTGTGGAGGGCTGCACCAATAAGCTTAGAAGGAGATACAAGCAACAATGAGCAGAGTCGACTTTAGCTCACTGTAGCTTCTTCCAAACACTTTGGAAGGAGCCGAAATTGTGCCGGAAATCTCCTTAATCATGTTATGTAACCAATGAAAACTTAAGGAGAACCATCAAAAATCTCTTGCAGTTTTGGCTACAATTGTATTCACTTGCTTTTTTTTCTCTGTGGCCAAAGAAGGTCACGTTTAACACCGACTGTGTCTATATAATAGAATCTGTTAGCCGGAGCTCTTTTTTCTGTACAAATCTGCCTTGTTTGCAGTTTGCAGAGTAAAAAAATTCCACCTCAAACCACCTACTTTTGAAATCATCTTTTTTGAGCTGGTTCTTTTAGGGGTCACCACAGCAGATCATGTGCCTTCATCTCACCCCAGCCTTCCTCTGTCACACCAACTCCCTGCACGTCCTCTGTCACGGCATCCAAATTTGTCTTGTCCCTTTCTGATCACTCCCAATGAAAATCGTACCATACCTCCAGCTTGGCCTTCTGTGTTTCTGTCAGAGCCACCGTCTCCAAACCATACATCATAGCCGCTCTAACTACTATATTGCAAACCTTTCCCTTCACTCTTGTGTATTTCCCTTCAAAGTGCTGTGATAATACTAATCCAAAGAAAATTGGCCTTTCATTTTTTGAAAATTAAGGCCTTTTTTTTCTTTTTTTCTTTCTATTTCTTTCTAGTATTTCATGTTCTCTAAATGTTTCCCTCTCGAGAATTATAGAGGCTATGTTAGGAATTAGAAAGAAAATTTTGGACGGCATTTCGGGTGCAAATTGAGAAGGGCTCGAGTTTCTTCACAGCAGGGATGGCCATTCATAGAAATAGCTAGTTCAAATCCATCATAAGAGAATACTCCACGGATTAGATGGATCACATGCATGACAGCAGGCATTTTTCAGTGGGCTCGACAGTATTATTATATGTAGAAGCCTATTAATAATTCTCATGTAGGTATAATCTCAGTAAATTCTAGTAACAACTTCTGTTGAATGCAGCAAAATGTAAATTTTCATCATGCAGTTTCTTCCTCCGCTGGTTTGTAAGACCTCACAGTAGTAGAACTGGGAGTGAACAGTTCAATCACACCAACAGAAAGGCAAGGTGCACTAAGACACGACGAGTCACAAATGCACACGCATCGTAAGAAGCACAGATACATGCTCACACTCGCACGCAGCGTAAATGTCACAGAGGAGTGCAATTTGTTGCTTCCGCTCAGAGCAGCAGCAGCAGTAGTGTGATGCGGGGTGTATTTTCCAAAAGAGAAAAATATTAAAAAGGCGTTGGGAGAAACAATTTACACAAATTCATAAATGAATCCGAGGCTAAGATGCACTTCTAATATCTGCAAAGGGGACTCGGGAGGGAAAAGGCTGGGTGCCCTAAATGTTGGCACCAGTGTGACTTCTCAGTCTGTTAACACTGCACCGGGAGAAACGTTAAACCTCAACAGCTATGTGTCACCAAGTTGAATTAGAACATGTGAGAGGACATTATTGGGGATTGATACTAAGCTACAGTAATCTGAGTTAGTCCCTGTGCCCAGATTTGGGGTTATTAATGTGTTAATGCCTGGTATGATAGCAGATGTGTGAAAAATGCCAACACCCCCTACACATAACCAACACTTGAATGCTTATCCCAAGACTGCTAATGAGTGGTATTTAGGGCAAATCTGATCCCACATATCATTACAGTCAGCAGACCAGCTGATTGTAGCAGTGAATCAACAGAGCTTAACCAGTTTTTTGAGTTGTAGAGTTCAGTTTTACTTAACACACCCAGGCCTGGTTACTGCCAGACCTGCTGAAACAAGAAATCACTTAAACAGAACCTTTGCTGCTTCAGGACGACTTGATGTAATCGATGGAACCACAACAACAGTTCACAGCTTGAAGTTCAAGAGCACTTGGGATATACAGCATGATAATGATCCGAAACACACCAGCAAGTCCGCCTCTGAATGGACTCAAAAAATGAAACGAAGGTTTTGGAGTGGCAGAATCAAAGGCTGGACTTAAATCAGATTGAGGCACTGTGACGTGACGAGTTCTAGAAAGAAAAGTGGGACAAAGTTCCTCCACAGTGATGTGAAAGAATCGTTGCCACTTATCGAAAATGCCTGATTGTGTTTCTTGCTGCCAAGGATGGCACAACCTGTTATTAGAAAAAAAAAAACTAAATAAGCCAGGAAGGGGGCAAAAACTTTTTCACAGCATTGTATCCATTAATTTCTCAGCTTGTCCCAAATTACAGGGAGACATAATGATAAAGTAGTAGTAGTAAGAGTATGCAGCTATGACAATTTATATGAGCGTAATCTCATTAAATTCTTTTCAAAAATACTAAAGACTTCCCTCTAACTTTATTTTGTCAGTGCCTCTTTTCTCCTTGACTGTAAGGACTTTGGTGCTTTTCCCTCCTATCTTTACATATTTTGCTTCCATCATCACGTTATAAATAACAAAAATATGGGACCATCAAACATTCAGAGTGTTTCTCATGCACATCATGTGGTCCTTCATATGCAAACACCGCGCCTAAATCAACAATAGAACTATACAGAATTAAAGAACTTCTGTTGGGCACACTGCAGAATATGCAATTGGAAAAAATCTTATAAATCATTGCGAGTCACGAAATCTTTAGGAAATGTCATAAAAATTCAATATGCATACATAATATATCCTGCAGCAATGACTTCATATGCCTTCAAAAAGGCATATGAAGTCAGAGAATGGTTGCACAAGCACAGCAAGACAAAATTGTTCAGTCTCGTGGACTGTGCACATAATGTAACTTTTCATAAGTTAGCAGATGAGATCAGAGGATTTCAGAAAGTTCATGGGAAGCTGTAGGAGACAAGACTAGGACAAGAGAAACTCCATTATTTATTTGTGTTATTCCATGGCCTTGACTCACTCTAACCTGAATGAATGAGATTCTCATTAGAACAATCTGTGTTTCAAAACTTTTAAGTGAGTGCACCAGGAAAAACATGGATGTTGGGGCTTCTTGGCTGTATTTATGTTGGTTACCCTAATATATGTAAATGTATGCGGGTTACATGAGGTATTCTGGTAATTTGATGATGAAGGGAAAAATATTTTAAGAAGTGGTTGTACCGTTTGGCACACAGACAGGTTGCCACTTTGCCATTAAATGACCATCCTGCAGCAACCACGTCACTATCTTAGAAGGAATTTCTGTTTCAGATCTAAGTAGTTCAGGCTTGACTCTGTTGCCGTTTACATACACAGACAATAGGATTACTTCCACTCAGATTTGTGATTTTCAAAGATGTATTGCAGTAAAATTGCCACTTTAACGCACCAAAGTCACTTTGAAGGTGGCAACTGTTTGAGTGATTGCAGACCTGGCCCTCTTCAAAACAGCGATTTCAAAGGCAATAACACTAGAAGTTCATTGCACAGAGTAACAATAATTTTGACTGTGTTGCAGTCTCCAGCCACTGCTTCCCATCATTAGGCCATCATGTCAATAGTGGTGTCCCTCGCTCTCACTAGTAGTTGCCTCAGTCATGTGGGTTGCCCATTTTACATCACCAGTGGTTATTTCACTTGTTGCCACTTGAAGTCGCTGAATGTCATTGATTATCTGTGGTCTCTGTGGTCAGCGGCATTGCTTTCTGGGTGGATGTCCCGTAAATTTGGCTTCTTTGGTAGGCGCAAATCTTCAAGGTCCAAATCCTGAGGATGTCAACTCGTCAGGGATGGTGTAGCCAGTCATGTATGGTTTGAGTCCATTAGGATTAACAACGGTACGTTCAACCTTTATGACAAATATCTGGTCCAGTCCTTACAGGATCATAAAAGATGCCTTTAAAACAAAAGATTAGGTTTTTCTTCATATGAGATAAGAAAAATGCCTTCTTTTGGAGCGAACACCATACATATCTCACACAGTCAGCTGTGGGAGTCAATATCTCCTTTAAACAGCTGTATTTTAATGCCCAGTCTCTCTGTGTTACTCACTCACGTTCAGAAGAAAAGAAAAAAACATAACTATAATGTATTCATCTCTGTGACTTACCTCTTTGAAGATGAAGACACGCATTTTGTCATCAAACCCCACATGTCAGCGGCAGCGAAGGGATAATTTCAGGATGTGAATTTTAAAAATAGCGCTCACTAATAAAACCATTTGCACCTTGTAATAAGGTAGCACAAGTGTGAGTGAGGAGAAATGCCACACAGTTTGACACTCGGTGAGTCACAGAGCGGGAAATGAACTTGTTGTAGAGGAGGGAAAGACGCCGCCAGAGCTTTATCCATTCCTTTCGGCCCCATGCATCTGCCACCATAATTTGTGATAATGATGGCGTCCCAGCAGGGCCACTCTGCGCAGAGTGATTCGGAATTGATTTAGTGCATTAATTACGACCCTGTTACGCCACTGTCATGGACAATATTTTACAATTTGATAAGCAAAAGACGCGCCGTGGGATCATTTTGATGAATTGCGAGGGTTCGGCGGTGGCACGCTTTTATGGTCGTACCTTTTAATTTAGCGGTAATCACTTCCCCCCCCTCCAAACCGTGGAGGAAGCAAGACTTTAATTTCACCTCCGAGACCTCTGCTCTGCACCACGTCTGCTTTGATCAGGCAGACAAAAAAAATACAGGCGCGCAGTCGACCACACACAATGACACAGAGGACGAACCGATCCTGAATGTGAGGCAGGTTCTCTGCCTTCATGCTTGCGTGAACGTGCGTGCTTCCTTAAAATGTACAGCACGCGTGTGTGTGTGTGTGTAGGTATGTGCATTATTTCTGTTACTCCAGCTCCAACTTTCCAGTGCTGGAGGCTAGACTGCTAGGAGTCCAGTAATGAACAGGAGCTGTGACTATTATACCACTTACTAATCCCACCCGGTGCTCAGAGAGGAGGTGCAGCCTCCACGGGAGTCAGGTTAAACAGTGGAAACCCCAAATTTATGGTTTGGCCTGTTTTTCATTGTGTTTTTACACAATATTTGGAAGTGTGTAAATAATGTATATACACTACTTTACTATGTATTTTATGTGTTCTTCCTCCTTTATTTCTTACCCAATTCAGCCAACCTACCCAACACCAACTTCTTACCCAACTGTCCTGATCATCAAGACTCCCTTTACCAAATAATAAAATCTATAGATTGTTGTTAATAGACTATTCTTATAGTTTGTACAGTGTTGTAAAGAAGTATTTGTCGCCTTATGATTTCAGTTTTTCAGACAATTTTCAGACTTACATGTTTCAGATCAAACAAATTCTAATGTTAGACAGAGGTAACCTACATAAATACCAAATGCTGTTTTCAAATGATGATTTCATTTCTTAGAGGGGCAAAAGTCATCCAGACTTATCTGTCTCTGTGGAAGAAAGTCATTTTCTAGAAATAGTCCTCATAGCTGGTTGTGCAACCAGAAGTTTGGACTTTGACCGGGCCACTCCAAAATCTTTTCAGAGCAATTCAGAGGTGAAGTTGTTGGTGTGTTTTAGATCATAGTCCTGCTACATAACGCAAGGGCTACAATGGTAATAGTTGAAAAT
Source organism: Haplochromis burtoni (assembly GCF_018398535.1). Taxonomy (NCBI): domain Eukaryota; kingdom Metazoa; phylum Chordata; class Actinopteri; order Cichliformes; family Cichlidae; genus Haplochromis; species Haplochromis burtoni. Next base: position 2,464,711 of record NW_024582399.1, read on the forward strand.
GTAACCGGATTGAAACCTTTCAAATAGTTCTATTTTCATCTCTATTTTCTATTGTTAGTCCACAGAGTATTTTCCAAAAACTCCTGGGGATTAGCCATGGCGCAAACCATTACCAGCTAAAGCTAATGCACCAGTCCATGTAGAGGCCAAATGGCACACTGATTTCATACTTCTACCAACCTGTATGACTGTATGACGGACTTAAATCACGCATATTTGATATGGCACTGGGATGCTGTAGTAAGACATTGCTGTTCTGAGATTGAACTCGGTGTTTTGTCTTTTACTAGGCACATTACAACATGTAAAAACGTGTAACAGAGTCCAACAATCCCGGTTTAAGTTAAAATAGATAGTAAAGCTACAATCACTACCTCGTGTTTTACTTTTTCATACAGCTGATCACAGTGAATGATGACCCCCTTCTGAACCTGCTAGAATGTAGAGGAGGATGCCTACTCTGATTAAAAATTACAATGAATCAAGGGGATTCAAATTGGGTGAGTTGATGGGGTTGAGTAATGATGGCAAACTATAGCAGAGCCTGAACATTAGGCTGCTAAGCTAATGTTGGAGAGTGTGTGTTTGTGGAAAGTTAATACACGTCCTAATCAAGGCTCAGAAGAATTCTAATGTGCACTCTCTATTCAAAAGCAGCTCCATTAACTAAAATTGTTCTCAGATACCAAACGTTTAATCACAATTAATGGTTGAAAAGTGTTTTCCATTAGCTCTCTCTCTCACACACACGTTAATCAGATTAAGCTCTTAAAGTGGTCGGATCATGCCATTTACCCAAATTTCTGTAACTACACATAAATAGTACACAACTTTATATTTTTAACACAAGTACCGCTGGCACTGTTATCCAGCCATTGACTTGAACACTTCTCCATGTGGGGTCAGAGGGGAACAGGGGTTTTTCCAGTGCTGGTTTGTAAGAAGCGGGGTATGTCATGGATAGTTTGGCCGTGCATCAAAAGGGGCTTATAGCAACACCAGATTTAGCTAAACCCTGTTGCTACTCTAAGATGCTTAACTTGGGAGACGATACACTATTCTGTAAGAAAAGGTAACACAGTATTTTAGACGTGATGATGTCCATTAGATTGGACACTTATGATCACTTTCTGTCTTTATCAAATCAATCGGATATTTCATTTATAAATGATTTGTCATACTCCACAAATATAAGGCTGTGAAGTTCTGGTATTGCAGCGCTGTGCAAAAGTCTTTAGCCACCCCTCATTTCTTCATATTTCGCTTCTGAGGAGCCAGACTTTGTGGGAATTTGCTGGTGGTTTTGATCAATAGCTCTCCAGGGTTTCTGAAGGTATTTTAAAGTGTTTCTTTTCAAACGACTGCTTTTTCCACTCATTTTCAGTCCAGTCCTTGTACCTGACCATCTTCAGAGGAATGTTTGTTAAGCTGCTCAACACTGACCTATGAACCATTCAACATAAAAAAGCAATGCCTAATTCCAGGGATGAACCAGTTTTGTGTCTACACATAACAGACATACTGGCAAAGAACCAATTTTAAATTGTATGTTTAGGGACTTTGTTACTAGCAGCCTGTCTCAAGAACACATCATTTTCTCCCATTTTTTTTACTTGAATCTATGAAAAACACAAAAGGTAACATGTTTAACTGATAACAGTTTTTAACCATGTTGTACCAACAAGGTGATTCCCAAACAGTCGCCAAAGTGCTTGCTCATAGGGGGTCATATGATTGTTGGGTTTTCTCTGTATCTATGAAGCGCCTTGAGGTGACTTTTGTTGTGATTTGGCGCTATATAAATAAAATTGAATTGAATTGAATTGAATTGAATTGAATTGAATTGAATTGAATTGAATTGAATTGAAAAACACACAGTGGAGCACTATCAGTCATGGATTGACCTCCCCAGATCCTGGACCTCAACATTATTGAAGCAGTGTGGGATCATGTTGACAGAGAACAGAACAAAAGGCAGAAACATCCAAAGAAGAGCTTTGAATGTCCTCCAAGAAGCCTGGAGAACTATTCCTGAAAACTACTTAAAGAAATGATGAAAAAGCTGCCTAATATATAGACTGTGCTGAAGAACAAAGGTGGTCACACCAAATATCGATTTTCAAGCTCATTAGAGTTGGGCAAACTCTTATTTTTTGGTATTTCTATGAATGTTTTCACCTATTTTCAATTTTCCAACAAAAATATAAAGAACTGAGGGGTGGTTCAAGATAGTTGCACAGTAAAGTACATTGGGTAGATACAGTTCTTAGTTAAAGGTGTTTTTTTTGTTCTCACTGATGTTACTTAGACATGGGCCCCAAAGTAAAACATCAGGCACTTTGAAAATCTGTTATGAAACAAACATCAATGCACCAAAGCCTGATAGTCATAAAAATGATCAAGGCGTGCACCTCGGTGCTCAAATAAAACAGCTGCACTTGCAGCAACAAAGCAGAAGTAATAACTTGATCCAGTCTAAGCAGCAACTTACATGAAAGGAAGCATTTCTGCTCACTTTGCTAGCTTTTGTTTATCTTTGGCAATCAAAGAGATAGAAAGGGTGGAAATGACAGAGCTGCCAATGCTTAGCTGTCAGACATCAAGAGGTTTTTGGTCGTTTATGTTCATTCTTTTGTAAGTCTTAAAAAAAAAAGGTTGGTAGAGTAAGTGCACACATATGTTGTAGCTCTAAAAAGATGCATTACGGATAATAAAAACACATATTATGGCCAAATGTTTTCTCATGCCTTTGAAAATGTATGAAGCAAGGCAATCGTTGCGACAAATAGAATGCTTCACTCATTATTTTTTTTCTCTAGTCTCTACTTTCCTGCCATTCTTCTTCTTAAGAGATTACTTAACTCTAGGCTCCACTCTGGTAAAGGAGCCAAAATTTTTTTCAATAAATAAAGAACACAGAGTAAAGTGTTCTATTTTTTTTCTCTTGGACTTCGACATCTCCATTATCCGACAATTAACGAGCTATAAGATACATCAGGGCAGTGCCACCGTGATCTGGCAGGGTGCTGGCTGGCACGAGCAGGGTGCTAATTTTCTCAGCGTTAAGAGCTGTAATTATGCAAACGCTGCTGGGCGCCCGCGAGGCGCTAACAGCCCCCCATTCCAAGCGACAGTCCCAACCTTTTATGAGCTCCTCAGCGGTTCAGAGGCTAATGAAACTGTACGATCCACCCAGCTAGTAAGCCCCCCTTCTTCCCACTGTCGCTCGGGATCATGGTGTCATTACGTGGTGAAGAGGCCCTGTGGCAGCTATTGAGCAACGTGGAGCACAATAGCATGAAACATTTATAGAGAGCAGGGACGGAGAGTGAGAGAAAGTACTTGACCTCCACAGTGGCCCTTACCGTACCTCTCTCTGTCTCTCTCCATGTAAATAACATCCCTCACTTTGAGGGAAGAGCTCTTTTCTCAGTCTCTCCCCCCCCCCCCCCAAAAAAAAAGCACAGAGGGAATTAGAGTCATTGAGAAGCAAGTGGTGGAAGATTCTGCAATTATCAAATCAAGCTGACGTGAGACAATGAATAGATGCTTTTAATCAGTGATGAAAATATTTACAAGTGATTCTCTTTACTCCTTTTGCCAGGTACCATTAGGCATGGAAACTCTACTGGAAGATTGGAACACCAGAAAAAATAAGGAATAATAAAACGTTGCCTGGTCTGATGAGTCTTGACTAGGATCAGAATTTGATTCAAACAACCCGAAAGCATAGATCCGTCCGGCTTTATATCAACACTTCGAGGTTTTTGGTGTTTCTTGGCACACTTTCAGCCCCTCAGTGCCAACTGAGCATTGTTTAAACACCACAGCCTACCTGAGGATTGTTGCTGACCATGTTTATCCCTTTATAACCACAGTGTACTCATCCCCTGATGGTTGCTACCAGCAAGGATAACACGCCAGGTCACAAAGCTCAGATCGTCTCAAACTGGTTTCTTGAACATGACTTTGCTGTACCTTCTTGAATCAATGCCATAAAGAATTAAGGCAGTTTTGGAAGAAAAGGAAGTGTAACCAGGTACTAGCAAGATACACCAAACAAAGAGTCTAGAATTTAGGTAGTGGACTGTTTAACACAGGACTCCACACAAGTCCAAGTTCTAGAGGACACATTGGTTTAGGATTTGGTGACCATGAAAGCCATAGCATATGATTTCTATAATTTGAATGCTAAAACATTTGCTGAGCCCCCTGGGCCCTATGGGTCAAAGACCTGTTATCCTAGAGGAGACTGCTTCAATGGAAAACAACAACGTTGGCATAGTGGCCCCACGGCATATAAGGGTTTCCCCTAGAACATCATTCTCTATAATATTATATTTCAGAAGCTTTTAGATGTTCCTCGCTGTATAAAAGAGGCCACACCTTGAGAAAGTACACAAAGTAAGTGTCAGTATAGTATATCATAACTAACTAGGATGAATGGCAAACATGTTGAAGGGCAGACACGGTGAAACAAGTGTGATAGAGTGGAGTATGAATTACTGCCTCGCGGTAAATTAATGGCATAGGACCGCACTCTCAGACAGAGAGGCGAGCGATCAGAAGAGCTCTGAATAATGACACGGAGAAGCCGTAATCTCTGGCTACCACTCCGATCTCAGAGGGTTAGAGCAAGGACATAAAATAAGAAAAATCCCTCCAAATCCAAAGAGGTTATGACGTAAAAGAGCAAGGAGGAAGGTTCATCAAAGAAAACGAACAGCACCACTCTGAGCCGAGTGACCTTTGCTCCCCTTAAGCGTGGCCTCGTTTGGATGCACGTATATGCATACAGTAAGAGGCAGAAGACGTAGTCTCAGGATGTACGCTTTGAGAATAGCTGAGCTGCAGAACAACTGAACACTTTCATTTTCAGCTGAAAGCCTTTGGTGGAAGAAGTCTCTTTTCTCGCCTGTCTCATCTGACTTTATATTTTCCTCTCTCCTCTGCTGAACCGAAGTCACATCCTCGCTGCCATTCTTTAAAAAAAAAAAAAAAAGCGGAAATGAGTCCCGGTTAAAAAAGCTGTATCTCTGTTTTCTCTCTGTCTCTCCTTGCTGGTGTTTGCCAGAGATAAGCTCAGTAAAGAGTGTCTCCGTCTGCATGTCGACATAGAGTATACACCTCAGTGACCGTGTCATTCATCTCCCTTTATTGCTCAAGACTGTGTGCGTGTCCAAGAATGTGTGTTTGTATCCCCAACTTGTGATGGATTCAGTCCTCTTGGGGGAACTTTACAGAGAGTTTAAAGCGCACCCTGCAACACGAGCGCTTCGCCGTGTGACGTTTTCGTGGCTTCGTGAATAGACACCCGGCCGCCGCCGCGCTCTCAGCTGCAGACCTGGCATCGCGCCCTGTGTTTTGCAGCGCTAGCAGGCAGATTGATCCGGCTTTAATGAAGAGTCCTTCAGCCTAGGTGACATCATTAGCTGCTTGTGGGCCACTGCGGGCCACTTGGCGCGGCTCCTCACTTCACTTCTGGGAAAATAGGTCATTGTGAGTGACAGACAGACAACGTCCAAGGGAGCTGGCCAGCAAACTAGAAAGAGGGGGTATGCAAGGCAGTAGCATGGTGATGCCCTTCAGACACCTGTGACTGTGGTCACAAAACATTCATCTCTCTGCTTAAAGTACTTCTAAAGAACCACCGACACTTTCAGAGAGAAGTTTTTACTAAGCACGAAAACGTCTGGGAACTTTTGAGACCTGATACTGCTTGTTAAGAATTTCAGCTGACAGTGATGATAGTGATGTCACTTCTTATCTATGACTAATATCTGCTTTGCCCTTCACCTGAGTTCCTTGGTCTTATAGTTATTGGTCAATCCAATGAGTGCATTCAGACAAATCCTTACTATACTGCAAACTTGTTTAAAAAGCCCTGTATTACAGGATGTGAAGCATTAACTAAAATAAGTACATAAAACAGGCATCAGTGATACTGGACACTGTTGTGACACTGATGGAAGTGGAGGTGGGTTGCAAAGCGATCTGCAAATCCACAGCATATTGATGAGCTTTGCATCATCAGCCAGCTGTGTTAAGTCTGTCTAACACTGATCTTCCAGGATTGTAGGCTGAGCCTGACTTCATGGCCTGTATGACCTGATAATAAGATCTATTAAAATCTTCGTTCATACCCTCATCACATAATTTCTATTCGCCTTCCTCTGGATTAGACTGGGGTCGACTTGGGGGCAGCTGACCTCTGCATTGGCAGTAATTTAATACATGTGACCTCACATCAAAGCCAAGAAATCAAGACATTAAAGGCTTCAAGTATCTCCCTTATTTAAAACTGTGTCTTGAAATTTGACATATTTTCCACACAGGAAAGCTGCACAGTGACTGCAAATGCTCCACCTGTGTGGGCCTGTAAGGTATGTGAAAAAAAGCATCAGGATGTATTTGTAAGTAAAAATTGGCCCCAATCTGCGATATCTGAGTGCACTGAACAGAGGCAGAGACTAAGTAAAAGTCAAGGAAATGTGCTTTAGAGCAAAGCTGCACCACAGAAGGCTGCAGAGCCATATCATCCATCTAACTGTCAGCACCTCACCAGGCTAAAATCACCATGCCTTCATGTCTGTCGCTGCCCTCTCTTCCTCACTTCTGCCCTGTATCAACCTCCCCCCCCATTCATAAACACACAAACACACACAATAGCTGCACGCTGTAATTTTCACACAGCAGCTGTTTTTGCCTGCCATAAAAGTGACATCCCTCTTTCTCTTCTCTTTCCTCTCTCTCCTTCTTTTCTTCTTTTTTTTACCTCTCCATCCCTCCGTGCCGTGGCCATCCATTCGTCCATATATACTTTATGTTCCTCCCAAGCTGCTGATTTTCCCTGTCCTAGTGTTTCCACACTGCCTGCGGCTCAACGTGTTTGAGCCTGTGTGCTGCGCTCAGATGTGTGTATGTGCAGATGATGTGCCGATGCTGAACTTTTCATGAACCATTATGCATATGCTCCAAGTTTAGGGGCAGTATTTTAAGTTGCAGACTGACAAGCAAGAGGAACAGGAAGCAGCGTGTCTTCACTGCTTATGGTTAAGAATAGAAAACAATTTCCATCTGGATTTGTTTGGTGATCAACAAGTCAGAACTGATTTTTATTGATTTTGTCTATGCAACTTTTTACAGGTAAACTGTACCGAGCTATAGAAGGATCCATGAGTGAGCTTTTAAAAATCCAGGTGGGGTCTCACTGATTTCTTGTAACCAATAGGATTACTGCTTCTACACCCCCCCCCCCCCCCCCCCCCGCTTCACTTTCAGTTAACAATCCCCCAGATGCCTAATTGTTTCTCTAATGATGCTGGGCCTAATGGGACTGTTTATGGTATTCATTTGATAGCTCTGGCCCAGTAATTAGACTGCACCTCACTTCATTAAACAGCAGGGAGGAGGGACTGGGCCTGGTGGCACATACAGTATGTGTGCATGCAGTAGAGAAAAAAGTGAATTTTAAAACACAGGCCGGATGACAACACACACCAACAACACACACACACACACACCACACACACACACACACACACACACACACACACACACACACACACACACAGAAACACACACAGACACAAAGAGCTGCAGACCTAGGAGATGACTGTGTTCAGCTGGAATGGCGATGGCACTTTGCATTCAGAGTGCCTCTCATTTGCCTGCAGTCTTTCACAGACATTTCTTCCATTGTAATTCTTACCACTGCCTCTTAGCATGAGTTCCATTGTACTGTGATGTGTTGTATTGTCTTGGCAAAGGGCTTCAATCAATATCTATGGGTTCCCTTGAAGTGAATAAAATTCTCAACCCTTTGCTTGTTAAAGTATTGTAACTCCCACCAGATAAGAGATTCAGTGAGTCAGCTGCCTTGAATGCAAAAGCGTTGTCTCTGAAAGGCATTATCCAACTTTTTAAGAGTTTGTTAAATTGGTTATCTTTTAAAATACATTTCATTCAGCACCTCTGCAATCCCAAAAAAAAAAGGGGGGGGGTTGTTTTTATCTGCAGTAGTTTAAATTTGGTTGCTCTGCTGGTATGGAGAGCACTGAGAAACACTGAGAGAGACCAGTGCAGAATGTAGCAAACATCAGTGACCGCTCGTATACTGACTGACTCAGAAACAGCACGAAAAGGAGGGAGAGGGGTGGAGATGGGCTCCAAAGTGGCTTGCATGTGCGCACCAACTATAATTAGCTCATATAATGGTCCTTATGTGCCATTTTGCCAGCTGGATGTGTTGAAAAGCATCTACTGACCCATTGGGTGATGTGGGCTGGCATCACCTAATGGGTCAGATTTTTGCAACTGACCATGTTCTATATACATTTGTGGGAGCGCCTTAAATACAGAAAGAGAATATTTAAATCAGACACGCAAATCGATTTACCAATATTTGCAACATGGAGTTTATGGCTAATTGCATCTATATTTAACACCAAAAACAAGCACGTCTATTGTACTTGATGTTGAAATGAACTGACTGTGTTTTCTAAATCTTGACTATAGTATATATTTGGATCTCGTAAATATGCAATATAGAATCATTTTACTCAACAAATGAACTCTAATGAGTTCAGAAAACCTTTTCTGTCTGTGTGCGCCGTGCTAACCTTACATCTTGAACATAATCAAAACTGGGTTAAGCCTCCTGACTGGGATCTCTGTGTCCGACTGAGATGCCGAAACATTCCAGCTCTTTCTTTGTGTCTCCAAAAATACATTCCAGCCTCATCTCTGTCTATATTTAGCCACTATCACTTTTACTATCCACATTTGTAGTCCATGATTTATGCATAGTTTAGCACAATGATGAGTCAGTGAAGGTTTAAGAGGATTATGCCTTTATCTAAAAATCTTGATTTAGCGCTGACCATAAATTAGTGAGTGTTTACGATGGAGAAAAAAGAGAATGAGCGAGCAGAGACAGAGCCTGAGCGCTCTCATTGTAAAACATTCACCGTCTTTCTGCCTGTCTCTCTCCGTGGTCCTGAATCCCATCTGTTGCCCAATACAGAATGCTAAAACGCCCAGTCGTTCTCTCTTGCTCGCCATCTATCCATTAAAGCAAACGGACCAGAGATGGTTTCACCCCCGTACCTTGAGGAAGGAGAGGTTGCGGTTTCGATCAATGCTGGTAATCTCCAGATTCCCCATGACGACTTCGCAGTTCTCGTAGAGCTTCTTCAGGGTGCGGTACTGCTGGTCCAGGTCTGAGAGTGTGCTCAATTTGTTCTCTGTACCAGGACAAACTACACACAAAAACAGAAGAAGAAGAAAAAAAAGGGTCACGTTTGAGACAATTTGTCTTACAGAGCATATCAACTATGCTGACAGATTCAAAAAGGGAGAAACGCAAACAGTGTAATTAATGATTTTCAGCCATTCATCACCACAGTAGTCATTATGCTTAAAGGCCAGCAGGCTAGCTAACTTGATTACATACATACACAACACTTAAAGGTCAGCACAACCAGTTAACCTAGATAACTTAAACAGCTTTTTCTTTTTTGCCCCTCTTGTAAAACTGATGGAAAATCCCATATATCTGATCTCACTCTATTCTATAACTACAGCCACGGCTGAACATGGTGGAATTTGTAACTAAAGCACTTGTCTGCTGATGAATCGCTTCACTGGCGTGTGCTCCGAATGCGTTAGGATGAAATCAAGACAAAGAAACATCCAGGAGCGGAGATCTGAGGACTAAAACCGTGTGAATACGAGAGCTCGACACAGTGAAAGAACGTGAACGAGGGAGGGCTGAAGGACAGAGGGAACAGTGGGAGGGAATCGAGGATTGAGGGATTACATATATTGCTGAAAGGGGAGTGCAGCAGACGTGACCCTCGACAATGAGGGAGACGCGAGAGTGAAGACTTGGGGAGGGACAAGTGGGGTTAGAGGGGTGGATATCATTTCTCTGAGGCACTGACCTACAGTCTAGGTCTGGCACAGGCACACCGTTTAATCAAAGATATTCAAATTGCATTGGTTGACCTTTACCGAGGGTTTCACTTGGAGACTTTACTTGGCTGACGAGAGTACAAGACTTTGAAGATATTATGGGGAGTAGACACGACTCTGTTGGTGTGTGGGAACCCTGGGCAATTAGATAAGGGTAGGCTTTTCTCCCAGTTTTAGCTGCGTGCACAAAAACAACCATTTTTGTTCCCTACCTTACTGCAAACTCTATAATGTAGAAAGGCATGAAAAGCAAGGGAACTTTCTAAGAGTCAAGAGCAACACCATAACACCACAAAACCAGCCACGCATTTATTCATCAAAAGAAGAGTGAAATAAAGAGAAAAAAGGGAAATAATACAAAAAAGTAAATAAAGTTAATTAAAAGATTCTCCAAATATAGCAAAAGTAATAGAAATACACATCAAATACAGAAAAAGTGCAACTTTTTAAACTTTTTGCAACACACAGTGAGGACAGACAATGCAAAAATGCAACTACACGAGGAAATTAAAACATCAGAAAATACACGAGAGACAAGAAAATAGACTACAATGATTTTATAAATGAATTATTACCTACATTCATTTTTAATGCTATTTTGTGTTTGAATATTATTTTTTTATGACTCATTTATTAAAATCTTGACAGTTTTGGTCCCCCATATTCAACTCTTTTGCTAAAATAAGTAATGTAACTGGCCGTCTGCAGTGCTCATGATAAATGCAACACAATCGACTAATGCAGTGGCTACCACTGTAATTAGTTCCTCATATTTGCGCCCATCAAGCCCTCTTTCCGTCCCTGCCAGCATTTCCACCAGTCACTCAAGCTCCCCAGCCTCAGTCCTGCGACCATCTGCTCCATTCAGCTGGCACGATCGCCATGTTACCGCAGGCGCGACCAGAGGTTTGTGTGTCGGTTTGTGCGTGCGGCATGGCACCAGGATGGAGTTTGGCTCAATGTAATTAAACTGCTCATTAAAGTTTGTCAGCAGTTCAACTTCGAATAGGTCTTACTTTAAAACAGAATAATCACCTTTTTTTTTCAGATACAGCACCGACTGTTTAGGTGAGCAGAAGTGAAGGAAATAGAGATTGAATGAGCCTATTGTGTCTTATGTAGAGCAAACATTAAAATTTCCCATGGACAAAGGCAAACTAGAGTGGTGAACATCATGGTAAAGCAAATGTTTCCCATGCCTTAATTCACTCACACCAGATCATATACGTATTGAAAGTAAATATATGGTTTATTATTAACTTATTATACATTATATATCCAATTAACGATGATATTTTTCATCAAACAATGAAACATGATGTCCTTAAAATTTCCTGCTTTGGGACCTTGGAAAAGGCTAAAATACACTTAACCTTAGGTAAATAGCACTCCCCGATGGCAGTGGGCTCCCTCAGCAGGACAGCATGCCCTGCCAACAACAGAATAGCTTGAGGAAGTTGAGAAAAAGTCCAAGGCCTTAAATCTCTGGCTGTCTTCCACAGAGTTTCTTTTGTCCCCCCTCCCCCCCAACCTCACCACCCTCAGTTGGTTGCAGCAGATGGCTGCCCCTCCCTAAGCCTGGTTCTGCCGGAGGTTTCTTTCTGTTAAAATGGAGTTTTTCCTTCCCACTGTCGCCAAGAACTTGGCCATTAGGGTTGTCTGACGTTTGGATTTTCTTTCTTTTACTTTAGGATCATTGTAATATGAAGGGACTTGAGGGAACTATTGTTGTGACACTCAATCTGTCCAAGCATCGATGGGATGAAGCAGAACAAGCCCAAATGCTAAATTTAAACAACCCGAAGGAACCAATGGATCGAAAGTCGGTATCCCAGAAAACACCCTACATCCATGCTCCATTGGCGTAATTGGGACCTAAACAACAATAATCAGGCGGTTTCAACTTTGTAGCTGACTGCTCCGTAAAAGAAAGTCTAAAGTTTGGTCCTTACCAGGTCTTAAAATTTGGAAAATCCAACCCTCTAAGAATACTGATAAAGTCTTTTTTCCCTCAGCGTTGTGCGAACACACACCTGAATGCTTCAGAACAGCAAGCCAGAAGTTTTGTTTTTATAGAGGTGCTCATACTTGCTGATTCAGATAATCAAGTGCATTTGATTACCCGTTTAATTCCACTGGAAGCAGTAAAGGTGGACTTTTTTTTGTAATTACCTAATTTTAAGATCTGCTTTCTGTTAGCCCCCCTGTCTCTATCTTCACATCTCTGTTTTTTGGATATTTTCTGCTTTACTTTGAAGGTTTGTCTTCCATCATGCCTTCTATTAGTTTTACTTCCTCCTTTGTGACTGTCCAGATTGTTTCCGCCTGTTTCTCATTCACAGTCAGCCCTCAGTGCATGAACACTCGTCCTCCCCTCTGTCTTTGTCAGGGTGTCTGTGTATACTCCCTCATGTTCCTCTATGGGTTATTTCTTTTGGCTTCCTACTTACTCCCAGCTCCTCATGGTTTTGCTTCTTTTTAAAAAATGTTCTTTGCATTTTTGGACTTTGATTAATTTGAACCGTTGATCTGTTACAGTTTGGTTTTATTGAAGCCTCAGCATGCCACCATTCGTGACACATAATTGTCTGAATGCTTCTCTTTGTGCTTCAGTGTGTTTAAATGACTTTTCGTGTGTTTTGCATCCTTCCGGTACTTTGTATGTCCGTTCACTTTGGCTTCACTTATCTTGTTATGCACTTTGCATGATGTGTCTTTTGGAAATTTGGATTTAATTAAAACTGTACCAATTAGACAGGAAAAAAACTGTGGTGAGTTGATGCAGTTGATGCAGTGGAACCCTGACTTACGAATACCCCGTTAAACGAAAAATGCAAGTTACAAAGGCACTGAACGGCAATATTTCTGCCCGTGTTACGACAAAATGCCCATGTTACGAAATCTGCTGACTCTGATTGGCTGAGCCCACAATGCCTACAATGCCCACAATGCCTTCCGAATCATGTGACAATCCCGTGGCTTTCGTACTTGCGCTTCGCTGTTCTACTTGAACGACGTATTGTTGTTGCCGTTAGCAATTAGCCTATAGCCTATCGTTCACTCAAAAGGCGCGATGGGTGCTTTGACTTACGAAAATTTTCGACTTACGAAAGACCCTCGGGAACGAATTAATTTCGTAAGTTGGGGTTCCACTGTACTTGATTTTTGTGTTTGAGAAAGTTATATTTTTGCAGTTGGTGCTGTTGATCAGTCTTTAGATAACTTATTTTACCTCTACTTACCGGTATATAAATTATAATCAGTATTTTATGATCATCTATGTGTTACTTAATCTACAACCAATTCCAACCTAAATCTATATGAAGCTCAAAATAATGTAAGTTAAACTTTTAATGGCATGACTGCTGTCCTTTAGTATCACCCACTTGCGTTTCTCCTCCTGCTTGCATATTTTTTAAAGCCAAAGTTCACATTTTCACACTCAATAGCAAGAAATTCAGGAGAAGAGAACAAAAAAAAGAGAAAAAGACAAAAAATAAGAAAAAAAAAAGACAAAGGGCTATTGCATAGTTGAACTTGGCCTCATATTGAACAACATTGAGAGCTCATAAACTCCCATATTGCTTTATGGATCGTTGGCTCTGCAAAGATGAGCGCACTTCCTCTCCTCTGTGATCCACCATATTGCTGTGGGTACAGGATGCATGGGGCCGAATGGCAGTGAGGGGACCTGAACTATGGTGATAAATGAGATATGCTGACCACACACACACACACACACACACACACACACACACACAC
>NW_024582399.1:2478467-2524561 GCF_018398535.1 Haplochromis burtoni
CACACACACACACACACACACACACACACACACACACACAGATTAGTTATTAGATGAAATGATTTAAGAGTGGCTACAAACTCAAAGGAAGTCTATGTGAGGCTCTAAAATTGGTCTGATCGATAAACGCGCGTGTGTGTGTGTCCGTGTGAGTGAGAGGATATACTTTTTTCTGTGTGTAGAGATGAAAGGTTAGCGAGGCTTCTGTAATAATCTGTTATTGAAACCTAGTTGCAAGTGTGTGTGTGTGTGTGAGAGAGAGAGAGAGAGTTTGTGTGGTGATAAAAGATCAGAGGGAAGAGGTGAAAAGTGAGGCGAAAACAACTCTCAAAAGCCAATATCAGCCAGCCGCACACACACACACGCGCGCGCACACACACACACACACACACACACACACACACACACACACACACACACACACACACATAAGAGAGAAATAGCATTCATTCAGAGTGAGTAAGCAAGGTAAAACCAGGCAAAGGAACAAAATCGAAAGAAAGAGAGACACAATCTTTTATTTGTGAGAACGAGAACGACGTCCCCGAGCATTAACATTCACACCGACGCGCTCTACTGTAAATGCTCTCTTCTCTGGGCTGGTTTCAAAAGTGTCCGAATCCATCTGCTCTGCATCTCTCTCTCTCTTTCTCAATTCTTAATTTCTTTTTCTCTGCCCCTTAGCCATCAATTCCTTTGTTTCTGTCCTCTCTATTGTTCTGTCTCTCTCCCACAACCATCGGTGGGAGTTGTAAGTATTGAGTTGCAGCTCTTTTCCCCGTTAAACCATCAGGTGACACGAGGCCGTGTCCACTTGACGGCTCAGGTGTGTGCGTTTGTATCTCGGTGTGTACAGTCTGGGAGCTGATATATGCCAGGCAGGACAATGGGTTGAATATACAATGGTGTTTTTTGCAGAAACACAGGCCAGGCAGAGGGGTGCATTACATAAACTACTTTACATTTACAACACAGAGAAACAGCTCAGCTTATTCAAACGGAAACTCAAAACATGGAATAGAACCTTTAAATGCCAGTGCACTTCTTTCAGTGTACTGTGCCTCTTACTCTATGGCTGAACCCCGGTGACCCTGAATTGGACTAAGGGAAGAAGTTGGATGGATGGAGGATCATGCAGTTTTTCTTGCACAGGTAGCAACTAGAAATTGCATAAACTGAGTTGATTAAATGGATTAAGGTTAGCTAAATCTCACGGCCACAGTTAAAAAGACAGAAAACAGTCTGTAAACAGGAGGCTCTCATGTCAAAGTCACATGCTTTGTTGACCAAACCATCAACTGCTCCTCACGAGGCCTGGCAGAGCTACAGTAGCGTCACACTGTTTTGCTCCTTCCAGACAGAACCATTATTCATCTGGCCACGCCAGCTCCTTGTCAGGCAAAAGGTAAACATAGGTGGTTTGGTGCACTTAAACAAAGAACGGGCACATTTATCAGCAGCAAGAGTGAAGAAAGGAAAAACAATGGGCAGAAGCCACAGGAAAGAAAAGAGGAAACAAAAACAGACAGGACGGTGAATGAAGCAGAGAAATGAGACTGCACGTTGAACAGGTGCAGCAATGAGACAAACAGTAAAAAGAAAAGAGAGAGCGAGCCACTGGCAAGACTTTTTCACACCCTCAGCAGTAAAACAGACGGCAATGACTCATCGCTTTACTAGAAGTGATGTTCTCAGTTACGCTGATGACGTTTCCAGCTTTGTAACTGGAAGGAATGAGTGATATTGATGGCGGCTAATAAAAAACAAGGAGGATGGAGATTTCATTGTATTTATGCACAGTGCTGTACACAGTCTTTAGCAGATTCTGAAAGTGGAGATTAATGGGGAGAAGGTACAAGTAGAGACATGCGAGTGTATGCACAGTGATTTTGACACATTTCTGACCCATGCATGAAGTAAAAGACGAAAGCACTTTCTCACTGAAATATTGAGCCGTGCTTGTTGTCATTTCGCACGCCATCTCTTCCTTACAATCCTTTCCTTCTCTCTGCGTTTGCTCTCTTATCATGTTTCTGTCCTCCTGTTGCAGGTTTCATATTTCCAAAGTTCTCCTCTCTCCTTCCCTTACCGCTCTCAGATACTGTAAAGAGACTGAACAGTAAGCAGCGAGGCTGTTATCAGTTATTCGAAATTGCATCTGATAATGTAGCGGATCATTTTTCTGTAAATCCCGCTCGGTTTGGGAGGGTATTTCAGGGCTCTGTCACAACTAAATGCAAACAGTTATGTCTGAGAGAACAGCTGAAGTAAGAAGTGCTTTTTTGTAGTTGTGAACAACATAACCTGTCGGAGTTAGAGGCAGATACAATTGCATCACCCACTGGTCTGGTAACGCTCATTTTGTAGTTAAACATTTATGCTTTTAAGACGTCGGTGTCATGAAACCGGACACTGAAAGCAACAAGAGGCTTGAACTGTAAAACTGTAGCCAAATAGCCTTCTCAGTGCTTTAAAACAACTTTATAATAAAGATGTTTTAAATTGTGACCTCCTTAGCCACATCGTTTGTTACAGTGTTAACATATAGTTTTATTTTTGCTGATTTTGTTGACAGGACACAAGACGAAAAAATAGGACTTTTACCCAGTAGGCTAATAACTTTACTATGAGCTGTAATGTGACGTTACATTATATTAATTTATGTTATATGATTGGATATAATGCTAGCCCAAAGTCAAGAGTGCTGTAACCCAATCTTCACTCTGAATCTTGCCTCTAATCAAAATACAGGAGCAATTGATGGGTTTCCTTAAAAACAAAAACAGGTTTTTGGTTATAAATTGTTAAAGCTACCCAGTCATATGCATAGCGTTAAGGCCAATGTGCTGTCCCACACTTTGGGAATTGCGCCTTTAGACTAGGAGCACAGTTGTTTTCACAGTGGTGATGCCAGCTCAAAAAGACAAAAAAAAGTAAGCAAGTAAAAAAGTTGCTATTTGCTGCATGTTTCTTATCAACGATTAGGGATAGCGCGGCAGCTGCAGTCCATTTTCCATGTGTAGCTTTATTGTTCCCATCGGTTCTGGGAGAACTAGCCTCGCTACATATGCTAGCTGTGGTACCTACAGTACTAAAACAAAAGTAAGTACAGTCGCGTTTTTATAATTTTGGTATTGAAATCTATAGTAGGTATGACATCCCTATGTGCAGCATTCAGTTTTTCCAGTTCTTTACTCTAAATGGTGCTTTTTTGAAAAATAAAAATCATGTTGTATTCAGTAATACTTGAGACTACTAACTGAGACAGTAAATACAGAAAGACTGTGGACAACTGTGGATGTAGATCACTAGGAAGTAAGGTAGTTTTAGACATCTATGCATTCTGCCAATTGTTTTGTAACAGGAGAAGTCACCCCCTGCTGGCCATTACAATGAATGCAGGTTTGAGACACTATAGCATTAGCTTCATGTTCAGGCAAATGCTAACTCCCTGTTTGTCTGTACTTTCATTTTTATTTTTGTATTGTTGACTTTTGTTATTAATTTGTTTTGAAATATTATATATATGCTGTTATTTATTTTATGCATTTTTCATCATTTTATTTACTTTTATAATTATGTCACACTAATAAACATTATTAAATTTATTAGGAACTATAAGCATTAGCGATTAAGGTACGAGCAAGGGGTTAATTCATCATTCATATAGCATTACTCCTCCTTACTATGTCATTAACAAACACAGATTATTATGACTATGTGTATGATTATTACTAATAGTGATGTAGTAGCAGCGATAGCGGAACATGGTGTAACAGATAGATGAACATATTTGTATTTATAAATGGCATACTAAGGAGGAGTAATGGGATATAAATGCTGAACTAATGACTTGCTAATACCTTAGTAATGCTTAATAGTAATAATAATAATAATAATAAAAATAATGATGGACTGCATTTGTATAGCGCTTTTCGGGGCCCTCAAAAGCGCTATTTAATAGTGTGACATTATTATAAAGTGCTACCACTTTTATTTATATTCATACTTATTTTATGCATTATTCTATTTCACAGACTGTATTGTGTTACTTATTATTCCATCTTTTTCCTCCGATCGTCAAGGTGCATGTATGAAGGGTGCCATATAAGTTAAAATGTATATGTGTCCCAAAAGTCTGACTTCTTTTCTTTTTCATCTATGTTAGAAAATTGAGATTAAGAACTACGAGAATACTGCATAAATCTTTAAACAGCAGAAAAGGCTCTTGCTTGTGGAGCTGTGATGGTGGACTGAGTGGGTGGTGAGGCAGCAGCAAGGGTCAGTAGACCAGCATGAACATGACATGACAGGTTAAAGAGGGCAGGTTTGGTGCTCGGGCACGGGGTCACAGCTCTTCTCAAAGGATGGTTTTGGAGCTGCTTTAGCTCACAGTTAGCTACACCCACATCACCAAGGACATCTGCTACACAAACTGCAAGAAAAACATCTCGAGTTTCCTTCTGCAGTGTGCACGGGGCAAAAGTTTGCAGCAGTTGGTTTTAGCAGCACGAGGGGCAAACATCCACTTCCATCCTGGATTTCTTAGACTTTTTAAAAAATGTTATTAGAGGATGGCAAGCAAGACATCTCTCAACGATGAAACACAAATCTAAAGCCCACAGTAATGTGTGGTCAGCTGAAACTGACAGTGGATTTACAAGCATGTGATGACATGAGTGCTGGAAAAGTAATGTGATTCTTGCGAATCGTGGAAAACTTTGAGTTATTCACCTCTCATGTATTTGTTTTGGTTCGAAGCTTCAAAGCAACGGCACAAACCCCTGAACTTTCTTAACCGAGGTCACAGTCAAACATGGCGTACGGTCTTAGCAGTGTGATCCCTTATGCATGTCAGGGGAATGGCTCTCAGTTTGTGAGAATTTATGCTGCTTTATTTGTGCCGCTTTAAGACAGTCTGATCAATAAAAGTCAAAGAAAACAATTTCTCCCAAGTTTGAAAACCAATAACTGCACTTTTAAAGCAGAAAAAAAAGGTTTTTTTTCTTCTTTACTACACAAGTGTTTAGCCCTGAAGAGGAAAATATGACCTGACACTCGGAAAATCATTTGGTGCTCTCTCAGTCACCTTTGCAATCATTTCAAATTCATTGTTCGGAATTATTGATTAGACCGGTCTGCACAAGAGAAATAACAGAAGGGAGCTATTAAAGTAGGTCCATTTCTTTTTAAAGTAAAAATGAGAGAATGATGCCAGTGGATGTATGATCATATCCTGCATGCTGATTTTTCTTTTTTTTTTTTAGATTTAGGAGGACTTTGTTCATTTAAGATCTCGTCAATCAAAACATTACATCATAAGGTCATCTACAGGCAGCTCCACCCACCTGCTGTTCAAACCTTTAGTTTACAAGGGGCAGTCAATCGCAAGCAAAAGAAATTAAAGGGAAAGGAACTTAAAGAGCCTGCTTCAGACAAAGGATTGACTGAGTATAGGCCTAACACATGTTAAAGAAGGATTTTGTCTCATGCAAAGCTACTTATATAGACACTATATTGCCACAAATATTCATTCAGGTGTTCCAATCACTTTCATGGCCACAGGTGTGTAAAATCAAGTATCCAGACCTACAGACTGGTCCCCGGGGCCTGCTGGAGGGCAAGGTCCATGCTGGACATGCGGTGGAGGGTACAAACATTTGTGAAAGAATGGGTTGCTCTCTTGAGCTCAGTGAATTCCAGCATGGTACCATGATAGGATGCCACCTGTGAAACAAGTACAGTCGTGACATTTTTCCGCTACTAAATATTCCCCAATCAACTGTTGGAATTATAACAAAGTGGAAGTGACTGGGAACGACAGCAGCTCAACCGGAAAGTGGAATCACAGAGCAAGGTCAGCAGATGCTGAAGATTGTAGCGTTCAGATGTATCTTTCTGCAGAGTCAATTACTGCAGACCTCCAAACTTCATGTGGTCTTCAGATTATTTCAAGAACAGTGTGTAGAGAGCTTCATGGAACTGAGCAGTTGCATCCAAGCCTTACATCACCAAGCACAATCCAAAGTGTCGAATGCGTGTAAAGCACTTCACTGGATTCAAGAGAACTCATCTCCACTGCTCTTAAGTGACGAATCGAGTGTTTTCATCTGGCATCTGTCTGGGTTTGGTTGTTGCCAGGTGAACGGTACTTGTCTGACTGCACTGTGCTAAGTGTAAAGTTTGGTTGAGGGAGGATTATGGTGTTGTGTTGGTTTTTTTTGGAGTTTTGCTTGGCCTTTAGTTCCCAATAACAGGAAATCTTAATGCTTCAGAATACCAAGACATTTTGGACAATTTCATGTTCCCAACCTTGTGGGAACAGTTTGGGGATGGTCCCTTCCTGTTCCAACATGGCTGTGCACCAGTGCACAAAGCAAGTTCCAAAAAGATATGGAGGAGGTTTGGTGTGGAAGAGTTCTGACCTCAGCCTGAAAATACACCTTTGGGATGAATTAGAGCAGAGACTGTGAGCCAGGATTTCTCATCCAACATCAAATGTGCTTCTGGAAGAATGGTCAAAAATTCCAACAAACATTCCTAAACCTGTGGAAAGCCTTCCCAAAAGACCGGAAGCTGTTATAGCTGCAAAGGGTGGGCCGACACTATATTAAACCCTTCTTTCAAGAGAAGCTATCACCGCTCCCACACACCTGGCTTCAAAAATCCCGGGAGAGTGGACCACATCAGTGGCAGGCAGTTCATCACTGCTTCCAATACTATCATCATCATCACCATCATCATCATTTTCTTCTTCCATGCTAGTCAGAAGCTACACAGCCTTGAGGTGATGCTGACGAAGCAGCCACACAGCTTACAGACTCAGCTCACACATGGCTTACTGTATATGAAATGAAAGGTTTCATCCCAAATGAGACTCAGAGGAAAAAAACAAAAAACATTTACTGTTACCAAAAGACTGATAGTGAAAATTAAACTCCAGTAGGGTACTTTTCTTTTTCTCGCAGCAGGTTGCCCTTGGTTAATAAAATGATAAAACTTTTAAAGACATTTAATAACGACTTCAATATTCATGATATTTCTAAGCCCTTTAGTACAGTTTCAAATGTACTATAAAGGGTCAGCGTGACCGCTAGTAAAGTTTTATATACTAAAGTGAAACAATGAAATTCATAATCTTATGTTTAGTTCATTCAGTGAGGCTGGATTTCTAGCCTTACGAGGCAAGACTACTGACTGCCAGGCTCGTAACATCATAATAACCGGTAGATTTTACCATGCACTCTGGACCTGGAATCATTTACCAAAAGACCTGAGGTTGAATCTTTTCAAATATCTGTTTGTGTTCATAAGGACTAGAGTCAGACCTGTGAATGTATTTTTTGTTTGTTTTTTTTCTCTTGAGAGGCTGCTAATGTTTTATGTTAGGAGTATTTGTATATACTGTTGTAGATCTTGCATTTTATTATGTTTTTGTAGCATTTTTTGGGATGTTTTGCTTTTATGTAGTCACTACCTTGCCCAGTAAAAGACATTTAATGTCATCAGGACTATCTCATTAAATAAAGGTATTAATAATAATAATAATCAGAAAAGCAACAATTGTATAATACATGGTCGCTAAATACTTTTTTTCTAAAAAAGTTGAACAAAGTACAGATTTTTTCTACATTTGCAAATTGAGAAACTTTGAACTTCGTTGACCTATTCCTAATCAGTCCTCCTCTCCACATCCTTATCTCTGAAGGTGCCACTTGATGAGACGGCATCTGGCAAACTTTTACTTTTTTTGGTCCCTTGCATATATTGAACTAAGCAACAATTTCTTTTTTCTCTGCAGGTGATGTCAGTAAGGTCTGAGAATAAAAGAAACCTTTCCCTCAAGAAAAGAAAAAAGTGCAGTGTATCAACTGTACCTGTTATACTGGAGTAAAGTTCGATTTAAAAGTGTCCATCTGTTAATTTACAATCTACTGTAAACAATGGTTTAATACGGTTAAATCATAACACTACTTTTCTGTATAAAATATATGTTTCACAGTGTGATACAATTTTTCTGTTTATAACTGTACATGTTCAGTGCTTAATGAAGTTCTTCAACTACTTGTCATAAAAACAAGAAAACACAAATATTTTAGAAATGTAAATCTTAAAATTTGATTGTTATTTATCAGGAAAAATTACAAGTCAAAGTCATAATTTACAACATTCAATCACCAGAAGGATTTTTTTTCTTTTTAATAATACAAGTAAATAGCTATAATTTGGCATCTTAATGAGAAGTTAATAATGTGCTTTTTAGTATTTCATTTTTGTAAAACAGTTCATTTGAAAAATCATCTATAACAACGATAATTATATTTTATTATTCTGATTAAAGAGCTCCTACATACTGGTGGAATAACCGTTCCAGAAACACAAAAAAATACATTTTGATAAATAACAATGCTGTAAATTTAGGTCTGCTGTGGCAGAAATCTTACACAGGATGGTGGTCTAATAAATTCTTAAGCACTGTAACTGTAGATCTACATCTATAAAAGCACCACTGATGGTGAACAGGTTCCCCGCATGTCCTTATACAGTAAAATCAGTTTATTTCCTTTCCTGAACCTTACTTTTATTACACAGTTTTGCAACACACCGTGACAGGAAAGCTGCCGTAAATATCAACACTCACCCAAAAGCATAACACTGGCCAGATGTTTAAACAGTGAAACAACCATCACTGTTATCACTCACCTCAGAAAAATACGAATATTAATAATAAGTAACACTTCCTCATGCTTTATTATGTTTCATGTATTTGTTTGCAGCAACATTTGACAGTTGAGATTTGCAAACAAAGTCCGGTGCTCACTAATTTTGAAATCTGTCCTTCAATTCAACTCCAAAGTATAAAAGCTCCTTAATGGCTGCTTCCAGATGATTTATTAAAGCAAAACAGCTAAATATGTAGAAAACATCCATCACAAGTTGAGATGCCTTGAGATGTTTTCACAACTTATTTTTTGTCATGGCAACGAGATGTTTTGATTCTCCTCACACGAGATTAAAAAACTTCAACTGTTAGTCCATGAAGTAGTGAAATAGTTGGTGAATATGAAATTTTGAAATATTCCGTGTACTGACATATTTACATATTTTTAGTCTGGAAAGTTATCCAAAAGGAGATGCAAGATGTTTTTAAAGTTATGAGCAGTGTCTGTGATTCATTTATTTTTAAAAAAAGTTGAATTCAGTCTTGCTTTGGGTCCAGAAATAAGGCCAACGTAAATATATTCATATATAAGGATTTTTTTTATTAGCTTTGGCTAATCAGGGTGCCCACTCTTCCCCAGATGTTTAACTTCAAGTTGTCCCTGAAAGCTCTAGGTAGCAGATCTGGGGCCAGTGGGGGTTTCGTGCCATCAATCATCTATCAGCAGGGAATCTTTCCTTTAATGCTCACTGACTGACCCCCTGTTGTGCCTCTTCCTACCTCCTCTTCCTCTTTGTCCTTCTTTGATTTTTCTAACCAACTTTTTTCTCTTTCCTCATCTTTGTCTTTATCTTCTTTCTCCTCTTTTGTTTCCCGTCACTTCCTTCTTTACTTCCTCTCGATTTCTTGTTCACTTATTTACCTTTTTGCATTTTTTTTTTGTTCCCACACATTTCAACGTGTCTTAATTCTTTTACCACTGAAGTCACTGCTACTAGGTCTGTAATACACTTGAAGGCACGTTCACATTTGTACATATCGGAGGTCCTCCCTCAAAAGGCCAATAATTTCTCAGCGGGTGCTGAAAAATCACCTGATACACCGACACAGGTGGGTGGGGGGAGTGGATGGTGGCTGTCTGTGGTTGGGGTGAGGGTGGGGGAGTCATTTGTATAACAGATGTGTGTTTGCATGTGTGTTTGCATGTGTGTGTGTGAGTCAGACACAGGTTTAATGACTCGTCCCAGCCAATTTTCAGCCAGTGGCTTCTCTTTGTGAGGAAATGAGGTTTGCAGTTAATGTAGCACAGAAGGGCTGCCTGTGATCAGCGCACGCATACACTCCGTGATATGTGCGCACACACAAGATTGCTTTTGCATGTGTGTGTGTCAGTTCCAGTGAGTTGGCTCCAAGCAGAATATTAGTAGAAACCATATGGGAGAAATCATTATAAACGAAGGTTCGAGAACATTTATGCTGTGAGGCCTCCGTGTTTTAATATCAGAGCTAGGAATATGCTTAAGATCTGCCTTTGGTGTAAATATGCGTGCATGCTTTTGTGCTTCAAGTGCATTTAGCTTCGCTGTCCTGTCACAAATCACATTATGGTGTGCGTGTTTGCGTGTTTGATTCACTAAGTTGAATTATTCCAAAAACAGCAGTCGCATTCATATTGTGTACACAGCAAATCGGCGCGTCGCCAACGACATGCCAGTATGATAAGATACACGCTTTCAACCACACACACTCACAGACACACAGAGAAGCACTACCATGCACCACACGCAAAAACATCCTGCGTGTAAGAACACACGCCCGGCTGCACGTGTAAACACACCAACAGTCGGAGCGCCGTGGGGGACACTGGCCTCCCAGCGGAGGAAATAAGTTTGGGTTGGATGTAATGAGCAACTGAAAGGCAAATGAGCCCTTCAGTGTGACGGCCTCTATCTAAACCCAGACAGCCTGTGTCTAGGGAGACGCTTTATTGCTGAGAGAATCCAAAATGTCATTCATCTATCTGTGCTCGGTCACCGGCCTCCCTCCCTCCCTCCCTCCCTATGTCTTCCCACCACCTCATTCCGCTTCTGTCATCTCCTTACGCTCTTCCTCTTACACAACCCATCTGTTTTTTTACGCTCGTTCACATTTTTCCCAATCACTCTCTTCTATCAGCTTTTTGATGGCGCTCTTTCTCCTGACTCAGTCCTTGTCTCTTCTTTCCCAAGGTCCCCGAACCGTTCTTCTATCACTCATTCACTTTTCTACCTCAACCAACTCCTCTTCCTTCAAAACCCGTTCTTCCTCGTCTCCTCTGCCCTTCAAAGCTTCACTCATACGTTTGGATTGACATAAATGTTCTTCAATTCCAAACTGAAATATATATTTTATATTTTTTGGGTTTTTTCTGCCATTGCTGTCTTGGCACTATGGGCTGAAAATGTAAAAAAGAAAAATCTCCCAGAGATTCAATTCAGTTTTATTGAAATAGCACCAAATCACAACAACAGTTGTCTGAAGGCACTTTTGATTGTAAGGTAAAGACCCGACACTATTACAGAGAAAACAGAAAAAAACCCAAAATCATATGATCCCCTATGAGCAAGCGCTTTGGTGACAGTGGGAAGCCAGAACCAGACTGGGAGGGGCGGCCATCTGCTGTGGCCAGTCAGGGTGAGGGGAGGGAGACATGGTATTTTTTCAAATAGTTAATTTAGTTTGACCAAACCTTCATGTTTTGTGGAAACACTAGTCTTCTTAGTTTCTCAGCCAGCAGACTCACTAGTTTGTCACATCTATTTTCAAAGAGTTATGGGTAGTTAGTGCAATCTTCCATGTATGTTTGTAAAGTTTCTTTCTTTTTTTCTTCTTTCCAGCTCATTGTGTCTCAATGAACTAATTCTCTAAATCAGAAAAAGTAAGAAAGTGGTGGAAAATCCACTATAATAATTTACTTGATACCAGAGCTGATGATGAGATATGTGATTAATGCCCAACAGTAAACATTTCATATTTTCATCAAAATGTTGTCATTGTTACATTTACATTTGCATTATTACAGCTGAGTTTCCCCTAACTACATACATTTTAGTCTGCTTTCACTAAAACTAAACTGGGTAAACATGTTTTTTCCCCCTAATACTAAGAAAAATTGTGTGATACAACTGAAAGCTTCCTTAATATAAAACACCTTCAAAGCAATCACAACACACTTTTGGCAAAAGAAGAATTTCTCTCAAAGACATTCTTGGAAATGCAGGAAAAGCTGAAGCTCAATGCAACAATCTAAGGAAGAAAGGAGCCAAAACACCAGGTAGGATCTCTTAAAAATGTACATTACAACATAATTTCATTGAAACATAACTCCTGGGATACTCTGAACATCACAGATTGTTGATGTGCAACAGAGTGCCTGAGAGGGGTATCTTTTTCTCTCCTTTTTTTCTTTAAAGAGTAAGAAGAAAGCCTTGAACAGACTGAGCTGTAGTCTGGATCTTGACCATGAACTGTAGCTGTAGGCGCAAAATTCAATAGAGACAATTGGTTGAAAACATGGCAGCAGCATCAAAGAGTCCGCCAAGTCTTGAACTGAATCCCAACACGTCGAAAAACTGCTTGAAAAACTGGTGCCAACACAGAAATATGGAACTATTTTGTTTACAGAGCCGGCAGAGATGGACACCCAAATGAGGCACTTAAACCCCTGTGCATAAGTTGCTTTAGAACTCATCCAAGTAAAAGTGTAAGCTCCGTGATCACCGGTTTGTGACATCGCTTTATGAGTTTTCTTGAGTCTGCAAAGTTGAGTTTGTCCCTGAATATCCCTGATCTTCCTCTTCTCATTTCGTCGTTTAGGCCGACTGTCTTTACTACAAAACACCCCTCAATTTCTCCTCCACCAGCCCCTCTTTTTGTCTTTTTGTTTTTAATTCCACGCAGCCACCCCCATTAATCTCTGGCAAAATCAATAACCATTCACTGGCGCCCAGGAGTTGAGGGATGTAAATAGCAGAAATCTGACATTCGCAGGATATAAAACAACAGGCTTTCGATATAATCAACAGTGGTGCCAGTGCCATTCCTCAAACAATCCATAGCCTTATTAAAAAAGGGCCAATAACTTAGCCCTGTGTGCACGCCGATGGAGGCTGCATGACAATAGTGTCTGATGAGTCAGGAATTGTAGGTATGACAGCATTAGGGGGTATGTGAGGGGGTGATTGAAACAGGACAAAGCGTGAGGTAATTTTATCTATGACTTCACTGTGGGTTCATTTAATCAGCTTCTGTAGTTTAATCTTTAAATAAAACTAATTAATATATGATGAGGATGCTAATTTGTATTTTTTATATTACTTGCATCCATTAGAAGTTTCATTTGCAGCATTTTTTTTAAGCAGTAACTGTTTCAGTGCCAGTGTGTGAAGGCTTAATGTCTTGAGCAACAATAGCTAGCATTAGCTTAGAACTGTAGTTCATTAGTCACTAGCAACAAGACCCCAAAACATGACTTTAGGTGTTACTTTATTATGTTTTCCTAATATTTCTTGCTAAAGAGCAAGGAAGCTTGGCCAAGTATTATTTGACACAGTGTTTTATATAATCTGAAGTAAGAAAAGCCAGGTTTTATAATTTTATTTAGCATCAAATGGGAATGTTAACAACAGTTTGGGGTATTTGAACACTGCAGTGTTTCTTTAGTTAATATCAGCTATGGGTCTATGAGTCTTATGTAAATAAAGTGGCTTGAGTCACCTCCAAGCTGGTCAGTTAAATTGTTAATTTTGAGTTACTTTGTTTGATAACAAATGACTCATTGGTAGACGATGCATCATAGCTAAGGCTCCAGTCAACTAGGCCTGGAGACTTGTCAGCAAGCACTGGCAACCAATGGTCACTAGGGAAAAATTAATTCAGTGGTCAATGAATGCAGTGAGCATTTTGCAAGTGGTTAGTGAAGATTGCAGGCTGTCTGTGAAATCAGTTGATAAAGCATCAGTCAAGCAGACTTAGAGTCAGTAAGCACCTGGCACCCACAGATCAATGGGGGAAAATGTTCTTCTCCTGAAGCTAGGTCAAACTGGGGTGCGAAGAGGTAGGCTATACAGTGCTGCACCTACTGCTAGCAGTTTACCTGGAAAACACCTGCCAACCACTCATTGGGCAGTAGTGAAACTGTGAAAAGCACAACACAAACCAGAAATGGAGAACGGCTGCCTTCAAAGTAAAAGCTGTGCCTTTTAAAGTGTGTTGGTTTTAATGATAAGACACAACTTTTACTTTAAAAGTGAACACTGTTTATGAGTTGGATCACAATCTTTTTCCAAGTTTTGCTATTACTAGTGGGTGTGTGTTCGCAGACAAGCAAACTCTGGATAACAGTGACAATCCACTGTAATCTAGGCCCGTGTGGTCACAGTCATTTAGTGGCAGTATGTCAGTTAATAGTGTTTTCTGTTTGTTATGCTAGCAAACATTAATTCAAAAAATGTAACTAAGGATTAGATTTTTTTTCTTTGTTTATTATTAGAGCTCATGTATCTTGTCGTCCTTTGAACATTTTTGGATCAAAAAAGACTTCCATCCACAGGCGGTATAAAGCCAGCACTGAGGATAAAGCAAGAAGAAAAAGACAAACAAAGAGCAAAGACACATACAAAGGCGAGAGAGCTGCGCGGAGCAGCCACTGGAACAGAGATGGAAATGCAGAGCTGCTGCAGGAGACTGTTAAAGGATCTGAAGTGAATTTTAAGGCAATAATATCCAGACAGGACAAATCAGATTCCCACTCTGTGTGTGTTAGGATTCTTTATAAACAGATTTTTTGAACTGTTCCCTTGCATCAAATGAGGTGTCCTTTGGGAGTGCTTACAAACTGTGCTGTGGACGTTTTCGTGGTTTCAAAAAATCCAGGTAAAAGAAAGTGTTTTCTAGCTCTCTGTCCTCAAGGCTGTGAAAATCTATGTGCGAATTTCTCAGACGGTTATGTGTGTCTGGTACATGTGTATAGTCCACAGTTTTTTCTTCATGATAGAAATGTGCGAGTACGTGTTTGTGTGTCTCCATCTCCAATCAGCCTGCCAGTTGTCAAACGCTCAGCGGGAGAGTCTGTCTGTGTGAGTCAGTCTCTCCCTCGCCTCACTCTTCTTTCAACTAAACCTGCTTTCACATTCGCCCAGCTGAGCAAAGAAAAAAAAACTCATCTTGACCTTTTGGTGTGGCCATCAAAAGCAATCGATAATTATGAAATTAAAGGGCTTATTGCGCTTCGGCTAAGTGAGGGATGGTTATTGCTCATTGGGGTAGCAATGAACTCAGGAGTTTGTGAGTAATTCTACCCCTCCACCTCAGTGGAGCCCAGAGACAACAGCATATCCTTATATTATCTGAGGAATTCATGCAAGATCTAACAAAACCCAGCCTTTTAGCTCAATATTGACCATTTACCTCGATCCTGTCTTGAGCCTTTAAAGATGCCTGAGACAACTAAGAACAGAGAGAGGAAATCCTTCCTTTTCCTTCCTTTCCTTTCCTTTGCAGACCCTTGTAAAGTCTTGACTGCAAACATGATTCCCTCTGAGAAGTTACCCGTACAATAGTTGCTTTCTGCTTGTACTACAGATGGTTACAATTGTCTTATTAAGGTGTTTTGTCACTTTGCACCTTGGCACTGGTCCCGCAGCTCTATATGAGTCTATTGGATGCTTCCAAAAAATATTCTCTCATGGGGTCAAACAGGTCAATCAATAGATGCTCAATTTGCTTGACATCTGGTGACCCTGAAGGCCACAGCATATAATTCACATCACATCACTTCACGCTCATGAAATCGTTTAGTGACCCTTCTCACCCTATGCATGGGGACATCATCGCCCTCTGCCATGTGGCAGATATGTTTCGTCAAAGGTTAAAGGTGGTCACACAGGTTAGTTATTGATTGTATTGAACTGCAGTGACCATTCATTTTAAGGGGACAAGTGGACCCAAACCATCTCCTCCAGATGCCCTCCACAGTATGACAGACAATAAATTTTTTTTTTCATTTACACTCTATTATAACTTTAATGTCTTTAAAGAGAATTTTAAAAGCCTCAAGAGCCTCATGTTGTAGAAATAAATAAATTCATAAAAATTTAGGTGAGTGCAGAAAAACAGCAATGTATCCCTTCAAAGTGGACCTTTAAATATTAAAAGCTTTTTCCAAAGTGTGACTCATCTTAGATACTTTCTTACAAATGTAAGAAATTATATGGTCTTATTGAGAAGATGTTTGTTAATACCTGTTTGTTTGGGGGGATAGCTCAGTAGGTAGAGTGGTGGCCTCATGATCGGAAGGTCAGGGGTTCGATTCCCCTGAACAGCTACCCTGAGGTACCCTGAGCTACCCAGGGAGCAGTGTGTCCCTACACACTGCTCCCTGGGCGCCCAATGGCTGCCCACTGCTTCACTGAGTGAATGGGTTAAATGCAGAGAGGAATTTCCCCATGGGGATCAATAAAGTACACTTTCTTTCTTAATGGTGACGCTTATACTGGCTACATTATACCAATATAAAAACTGTGAATAGTAAAAGTCCCGTGCACATCTATCACAATTTAGTCATTCCACATTGGTTTGCAGCTCATTATCGTGGATCAGGTTACGTTAGTAACCACTCTGTTTAATTTGTTTCTGATGTGCTTTGGTCTAGCTGCTTGCTCCGTCACACACTTGCTTCTTCTACAGTTACTCAGTACTCACCTACTCACTTTTTGCTAATGGTCACCTTTTGTGACAAGTGTGTATGCTTATTAATGTACCCAGCTGTGGCATGTTAACTATGTAGTTAAGCACAGCAGAAATCTACTGCAGTGCAAAACACTACTGAAACACAGGCTGGATATAGAAGGTGGCTATAACCACCAATGATGTCACGGTTCTTGGTGATTTGAAACTGGATGTGGTCAGCAAGAGGTGGATCTGACTTATAAATTATGTAAATAAAAAGGTAAGCCACTCCTAAGCATGTTCTGCTTTATTGCCCTTTTTTTACTCTTAAATAGACCCCAATGTAAAAAAACGAACAGCATGGTGTATTTTCTAACTTGAGATTGAGTCCATAAACTCATCTAGAAAGTTTTTACTGATGTCATATATCAAGTTAACCCTTCTGTCACAGAACTCAGTACAATCAGACTTCTTTTTTAAACCAGAGGAAATGCCCTCTGCTGGCTATTTCAAAGAATGCAGGTTTAAGGGACTTTTTTGGCTTAACCTTTTAGACCCAAAAGCTATGCTATATTTTTTATAAATATTTCATGTACTCAAATAAAGTATGAGAACCTTACACTGAGTGCATTATTTAAGTAAATGGACGTATATGTGTACTTTCCACCACTGCATTTAACCAGGCTTTAAATTTTTTATCTCTTAATATTTTTACGATTTTTCATCTGGCCATGTAAAGGCAACTCGAATGTCCTTGATAACCTTAGCAATGTTGGACACGTTGTTCGTACAGACTGGACTTTATCTTCTTATCGCCACATCTCTCTGCATGAACTATGCAAGCAAATCTTCAAAGAATCACGGTGTAGATTAAAATGATTTGCAGCCACTGCATGCGGCATTTTTGCATCACAACCAGCCTGACCTTACTCATTTTCTGCCCCCTTTATCCACCTATTCTCCCTCCTTCTCATTTGACTTGAAAGCAGAACCTCAAATGCTGAGGCTTAATTGCTTCTGACGCTTCAGTGGCAACGTTTCGAAATGAACCGCAACCTTTCTTGAGGCGAGTGACGATGTGAAGGCAAGCAGTGTGTAGAGGAAACATCACTATGTGATGAGGGGTAGGTTATGCTATAGTGAAGAAATCATTTAACAAAAGCCATGACCATTTTCACTCTTATAGGAGGTTAAATGAAGTGTAGCGTCAGAGCTACAAAGAGGTTCTAGCTTTAGGAGTCTAATAACTTCAGGCAGTGTATATTTTTCTAATTACTACATGAGACACACATACGCGTCCTTGTCAAAATTAATTCATGCAACTTTCCTTAAAAGGATAACCAACTCATATGACCACAAGCGTTCACATTTTGGTCTCAGATTTAGTTCATTTTCAGACATCCCTGTGAGCAGAATTCCCACTCAGGAACCAAATATGTATTCATTTTTTCATTTTTCATGAATGTAAAGCAAAGTGAAATTCAGTGAATGCGCTTAAGGACAATGTTTGAATTAGCAAAAACCGAGAGGTTGTGAACTCCCGGTGAACCAAAACGAACCTAAAACTCTTTAATACAAATTGAATTATAACTTAGTGGTTCTGTCTTCAAATTAATTTTGAACTGATTAAATCGCTACAAAAAAAAAGAAATACTTTCATATGCCAATGTGTCTGAGTGCTGGCAGCTCTTTTATGAGCTAAAAGAAAAGTCTTAACTTGTGTAGAAATTGGAACTGGACTAGGGAAACCAGAGTTTGTCATATGCTTAGATCAAACAAAAGCTTCAAGATGTCTTAACATGCAAACAAATCACAATGTGCTGCGCTCCAGTTGACTTTTCAAGGATTAGTTCATTTTCCCCCCTTCTACTTCTGTATGACAGCGCGCCAGAAATAAGCTGCTGCTATCAGAAGCCTTCGGAGTCTTATTTTCTAGGACTTAGTGTTCTTATTCTGAAGGTCTTTGCATGTTCATGTTTCATTAGTCAGGTTTCTCATTCTACCTTTAAGGAAGATTTCCAGTAAAGGCAACTGGCACATTCTCTAGTTTTTGTGACAGTTTTGTATCACCTACAGGGTCGAATCTCTGTGACTGGGTGCTGTCCTTGATATCGGATGTGATTCAGAAGGCTTAGGCACTACCTACTCCACTGTGCTGGGATTTGACATAAAGAAGCAGGGTGGGCGGTAGGCAGGTAGGTAGGAGGCTTCTTTCTATCTGAGCTGACAGTGTTGACAAATGACAGGGGAGTGTGTCTATTCTGTACAAGTTAGCACACAAATGATGGAATAAGAAAGACGGGAGAATGAGAGTGGGCTAAGAGAGAGCAGGAGGAGATAGGAAAAGAGCTTAGTGTGCCTTCGGGGGGAATACATAAGCGAGAGGGATAAAATATATTTTCACAGGTGGGATGGAGGGAGGAGGAGATGGGAGATGAGTGAGAAGATGCAAGAGAAATGGTAAAGAAGCAAATTTGAGGATTTGAGGATGGAAGGAGCAGACTGATGGGGCGGAGGTATAGAAAAGATGATGGAGAAATGGAGCCGTGAGGAGAAAAAATAGAGAGAAATGTATTGTTAAAAGTTTGTATAGAGGAACTAATGCCATCTTGCATTTGGTTAACAATTCAACAGAATTCAATGCACATGTACAAATCCATGAATATTAGGCTGTGGGTTCAGGCAAGGACAGACAAAGAGAAAGAGTCTGAGCTGGAGTGACGGGCAGATCCAGGTGAAAATCAAAGGGATGTTGTTTGAAATGGTCTCAGTAATCCATCTGTACAAATACCCGCAAGCATGGAGAGTAAAGCTGGAACAACAGGGGGCCCAGAGTGGCCAGGCACCTTTGTCTAGATGCGCAGAATGCCAAAACCGGAAACAGAAAAGTGTGGAAACTTTTAGAGGAATTGTTTGACACTTTGGAAAATCACTATCTTGGGAAGTACACGCAGCTAGAAGAACTGGTGCCAGATTGTTTACGACTAACAAACCTTTCCTATAGACTGACCGGGTCACTGTTGTGTCTGTCTTCGGGATTATTTAGGGAGTCTTTCACCAAGGGGTCAGATGGACTCCACCTCCATCATCTTTAACTGAATTTTATTATTGTAGAGTCCATCCATCCATTCGCTTCCACTTATCAGGGTCGCGGGGGGCGCTGGAGCCTATCCCAGCTGTCATAGGGCGAGAGGCGGGGTACACCCTGGACAGGTGGCCAGTCTGTCACAGGGATAACACACAGGGACAGACAACCATTCGCACTCACATTCACACCTATGGGCAATTTGGATTAACCAATTAACCACTAACTGCATGTCTTTGGACGGTGGGAGGAAGTCGGAGTACCCGGAGGGAACCCACGCAAACTCCACACAGAAAGACTGTGTGGAGTCTCTACAAACATAACCTGCAGCAAGTGTAGAACTCAATGGTTCAAATCTGGCCGGGCCTTTTCTGTGTGGAGTTTGGATGTTCTCTCTGCAATTGCGTGGTTTCTCTCCGGGTATCTCGGCTTCCTCCCACAGTCCAAAGTTAGTGGGTTTAGGTTAATTGGTGATTCTGAATTGCTCACAGGTGTGAGCAGTTTCGATGCATAAGTTGTGACTTCTGCTTATCCAATACAGTCTTTAAGTGATGACGTATGAAACCTGCTTCCAGGTCCAAACTACTCTGTGTTTATTAAGGCTGTTGTGTTTTTAACATGTTTTAATGTTTTTTTATTTTGCTCTATTTAATCTGAACAAGCCCCTAAAAAAAGTCAGTGATCACTGTCAGCCTCTCTCGGTTTTTATTAACACTATTCATTGGCAGCACGCTTTCAAGCTCAGTTTTTAAAACCTTATGATGTAACGACAGCCCAGCCAATGCAGCAGTATATTAATAACAAACCTCGTATTATGGATGGATTATCTCAGTTGTTCTCCTGACTGAAGTTTGGTCCATTTAAGGCATCCTGCCATGCGACTGCATTTGTCTCTAACCATTGTCCCTTGTGTTAACTTTCATTGAGTGGAAAAAAGTTAGCGTTTATCAGCTTCACTGTGCTTACTATAGCTATGTAGCTAGCCACAATGTAGCACATAATTATATACCAGCTAGACCAACTTCAGCCACACTGATCATTTTATTATTTTAGTTTTTAACTCTCAGTGTTCCTTTGACTTTGGGACCTGAAGCGGAGTTTGGACCCGGAAACAGCTAATGACATCAGACTTAAAGACCAGATTGGATAAACACAAACAAACGTATGGATGGGAAAAGTAAATGAATAAAAAACAACCAGGCAAGCATTACAAATTAATCAGATTTTGCCTTTTCTGCTGATATCCACTTATGTTCCCTGATTACAGTTGTCAAAATCATTCATCGCTGCATGAGCAAAAATATGTTCCCAGGTCCTGAAGTGCAGCATGAAAAAATACAGTAAAAAAACAAAAAATGATGCCATTTCTTGTTTATGCGCTCTTGTTTTATTTGTTTTCGCTGGACCTCAGAAGGAAATAAATGACAGCTTAAGATTTTGTTTTTGCTGGCCTCCAGTGGTTTAACTTAGAGGTGGACTTCAGCAAGGTCTCTCTTACGTGATCCATGAAACGATGAAGGAATTTGGCTCCTAATCGAGAAAGCCACAAGCAAAAGAGCCACTGACAGAGATCATCCCAGAAACCGGAGCACCATAAATGCTTTATTAATAATTAAAGTGGCATCACTTGCATTTTCTTCCCCCAGTTCATTCATAAGGCAGAGTGACATCTACTAGAGAGTTTAACACAAATGACCTGAACATTAGGATGTTTTTTTCTGTCATTCACAACATATAGAAAGAGATAAAATACATCTAATGAGGTCCAAGTCAGTTTCCTCATTAGAGACAATGACCTGCTGCTGGTTTCATTAAAGTAAAACTAGGGGATACTGGGGATCCCCTGGTCTCACGAAGCCAGTCCTAGTCGCTCTGCCAGAGCTTAATTAAACCTCTGATCATTAAAACAGACTCTCAAACCATTAATGCCAACCTCGAACGGCAGACAGCGCATGAATATTTCATGCTCTCAGTCTGGCTGACAGAACTGTATGCACAGTTCAAACCTTGCAAATTTATCACAGAATGTTTCACAGAAAAGTTACTGTGGACAATCCGGAGTTACTTTTCCTCGCAAGTCCAGCGCAGTGTCCTTCAGTAAACACGCGAGAGCTCAGCTAGAGTGTGTGTGCCCCCTGACGCGCTAGCTGTTTGAGGTGTAATAGCCCTGTGCTGCAGTTCTGCAGCTTAGCCAGGGCACTTTTTTTTCTTTTACATCTTTACCTTAAGTGACAAAGCCCCAGTAGCCTTCTCAATTATGTTGTGCAGGTGCAGTCAGCAAGAAAGAGTAATTGCACTGGGTGTTTGGAGCTCCCTGAGACGGATTGGAAGCTCAGGGCAGAGCTGTCAGGCGCTCCCGAAGGACTCACCAGGTTGAGTTCGTGCGCGCGTGTGTGTGTTTTATGTGTGCGTGCTCTTGTCACATCACAGCGAGACCACCATTATGTCCTGCACGCAGTCACGCTCCAATACGCGCTGTTTGTTTGCATATGAACGAGCGCCGAAGCAATACGCGTGCATCAAAATATGCCCAAGTATTTGCTGCCGTCTCTGTTTCCTCGCCCCGTCATTTGACAACTGCATCTAACCAACCCGCTGGCTCCCTGACAGTGACAGTCGAGTCCTCGGGACCTGTCAGCGCCATCACATGTGCCCTCGGGCCCCTGGAACCGTCTCGATGCTTGGGCAATAACGCTGCAATAAGCTCCTTGTTACAGGCGTGTCATTGGGCCTCGAGGGACGTGCTGGTCACCAAGAATCAGCCAGATAGGAATTTGAATGGTAATTCCCATAACGGTTTAGTAAAGAAGGGAGATAATAAAGTGGGAAGCGGTGCCTGCAGATGATCACAGAAACTTTTACTAGCTCCACTGCAAATTACCTTATTGGTACTTGATTGATTGTTTACACATCACAATCACAACAGCACACACACGATGATGTCTTTTTGCTCTCTCAGGAGGATGGTGTAATTGAGGATTCCTGAAGTTCCTGTTGGCTGTGATTCAGCAGCCCAGCTCTGTCAATTCCCATCACCTCGTCGAACTGTCTGACTTGATTTTGCTAGTATAAACCTTCGCTTATCCTCACCAGCCCGATTGAGACTTTGAATCTGTCTTTAAAGAGATTTTCTGTTTGAGAGGGTTTGATTCTGTGTCAGTATTCAGCAGAGGGAAGCCAGGAAAGGGAAAGGGAAAAGGAATGAAGGAAGCGGCTGAGGATTTCAAGGGACTATCCCAGGGATGGATGGAAAAGACAAATGTTGGAGTGTAATATATAAGAAGGCAAGTGCAAGTAAAGTTATTAAAGACATGTTTTGTTGAACTGTACATGAAATGACAGACTTGTACTGTGAGGAAACAACAGGAAACAGCGCTGGTGTTAATGTTAACATTTGATTTCATGGGTTAATCTAATGATTCAACTCATACAGAATCTTTTCTTTTCCAAAACTGTGACATTTCAACAGACAAAAAAAACCATTGTTAACACCCTCGAGGGGCGCACCTCCAACCCCGAGCCTTTTGTTGGACATCTGCCAAACCAAGCTCAAGACTCATCATTCACTTTCATTATTCTCTCACTAATGCCACATAGTGGATTTTTTTATTTGGTTCTATGATTTTGAGAAGAGGCAGGAAGTCTGCTGCACTGCATTATTTTCCTTCATTTGGCTCAGTCCGGTTGAAAAATGCTCCAGTGACAGTGAGAGGAGAGAAATGGAGCTCTAACTTGAGCCAACACTGGGGCTGATACAGCCTGCAATGGCCGTGGTTTCTACACTAAATCCCACTTGAGGAGGCTCTGATGGGGAAAAGAGACCCCATCTGACTCGTGAAAATGAGAACAGCAGGTATTGGTGAAGGGGGCATATATAGCCTGTGGCCGGAAGGGGCGTGAAGGAGGTCCTGCTCCTGAAATTCAGATGATATCCCGACTAAAGACGTGGTTTGATGGTAGTAGATAGTTTTTTCAAGGGTAGCTGCACAGACAGATCCCACCCTCACTAACTTCTGATATCATTTCATTCTACGAGCAGGCCTGAAAAATGGCTGAAACCACTTCGTTCAAAAAAGAGATTCAAGGGTTACTCCTAGTACACTTTCAAGGGCTAAAGAGTTAAATAGTGTGCATATTAGAATATGTTTGCTAGTAAGGTCTACAGACAGGTATCAGCTGAGCCATCAGTGCACTGAGATCAGCTGCAGGACGACATTGTGGCCTCCGTTAACTAATCTTGTGTTTGATTTCTTCTTTCACAGACAAAGGAGTCCACTCCACCTTTCCCCTCGCTGGCCTAGAAGTGGTGCCAACTCTGACTGTGGACATGAGTTTAAATCAAAACAGATAAAAGACAGAGGAAGGGCTTTTGTGCACGCCCTTGCAGTTGTCATTGTTTAGCAGTGCAGTCACGAGGCGTGAGAGAGGAGGGGCGGGGAAGGGAGGGATCTCCGGGCGACGCCGCCACCTGCTCCAGATGTGGGATAAGGCACAGATGCGATGCTTTAATTAGCCTTGCCAGAGGTGCTGCAGGATGATTACCCTGCTCCTCCCCAAGAGAATGCCTGTCGCAACGGGTGTGTGTTTGCGTTTCACAGCCTGCGTATGAGGGAGAGAGTTTGACAGGCAGACTGGAAAGAATAATCGCGAGTCTGCCTATTTCTCTGCCACCCGGAGTTAGTTTGCGGGCACCACAGAGGTGCAAACAAAGGCAGCGAGATGAAGTGAATGAACAAAAAGAGGAGTGTGATGCAGGAAGACCAAGTGTGATTATATCTGTGTACAAAGGCATTGGCACGTGCATCATTACGCGGCAGCCTGCTTTATGTTTCGACGCTGCTGAGGTTTTTTTCCATCTGCCCAGGCAAACCCGAACGACCTAGTTGGGAGTGAAATGTGCCATAAAGGCGCGCTGATGGACGAGGGAGAACATGGAGCTAATGACACGGCTACATCCACACGCCTGCTCTCATCTCATCTAATGAAGGCCCTCACGCCATAAACAGTCACCTTTAATGGGGTTTGCCATCGAGAAGCAGCGCCGACGTTCACACCTTGAACATCAAGGCGGCGTGAAATATTGGAAACGAGGAGTGGAAAAGTTCAAGAAAATGTCAGCTTCGGGAGATTTTTAACGAAAAGAGTGTCAAAACGGGCCGAGACATTCACACCATTTTATGCATGCGTCTTCAAGTATCTGGGTTAGCCCTGTAATCATGAAATCTCTTTTCGGAGAGAACTGGTTTTCACAAAGCTAATGTCTGTGAGCACAAAGGCAAGAAACACACACACACACACACACACATTTATGCAAACTGTGCCAAAACTACGGCAGCTGAACCCAAGTTAGACGAGTCCTCCTGCCTGAGATGCTAGTGTGTGATTTTAATCTGAGTGAAATTAAGACCGGAGATGTTTTAATTAGCAGAACCCAGGAGACATGTGGAAATCTCCCAGCTGCTATGCATACACACGCACACACACATACAGACATAGCTGCATGCATTCTCCAACACATACACACATACCAGGGGGAGGAAAATGCATAATTTATAGATTCAGCCGGTCGTGTACAGTGTAAGTAAAAATCTGAATACAGAAATGAAAAGAGCTGGGAAGCTAGTGCTCAGTGTCATGTATAATGATATAAAGGGTGGATGTACAGGATAAGAAGTTGAGTGCTGACTGCAACAAAGCAAGAGTTAAAGTTTAAAAACCTGAAGTATGGCAACCGAAGTAGGATTGTGGCAGGATTGTGCAAAGAACATATGGGTAACTGACGTGTTGGGGCTGGCAGTGAGTCTGTGTGCATGTCTTACCAAGCGGACTATAATTGTGTGTATTGTACCTGCAAACACCCCAGTCCCTTGGGCTTGCACCACAGGGCAACAAATCTCAGGCCGTTCCATCCGTTAAGCACAGGGATCAACCGATTCAGTTAGCACACACACACATACAAACACACACACCCCTACATAAACACTGTGTGTATGTAGCTGCAGAAAGCGTTTCCATGGTGCGAATAGATGCTAGAGATCCATGCAGATTCAAACGACAGCAGAACCGTTCCAAAAAATAAACAAGCACAGAAATGTTGGCAATGGCGCGCTGTAAGAATAATTTTGTGTTGCAAAGGCAGGCAGTTACAATAGCGAAGTAAGAAATACCCGAGGGCCTCATTTAAAAAAAAAAAAAGACATCCTTTGGTTTGATCCCCGACTATATGAAAGTATTATTGAAATGATAAACAAATAAACATGAAAGTGATCAGGATTTATTTAGCCTTGTGACATTTTGTACTCACTGAAACTTCTCCTTTGAATCTGTTTCTTTGAAATCTGTTTATCTGTTGCATAACAGCTTTTGTTTGTGCCAAGCTGCCAAGCTCAATTAGACAGCAAAACTAAAGACTTTACGTTAACTCTCAAGGCCTCGCTTGGTGATATTCACCAAGCTGGTGAGGCGTGGGATCGTTTAAAGCTCATTGCGAGAAGCAAACTGCCAGTGTTGTCTGTGGCTTGCTGGGATAGACAGTGTTTGGGAAACACTGCGTGAAGGAAGATGCTTAGGTTCACTGTAACCCTTAGGGGGGGAAAGAAGAACACGCCGACGTGGAAGTGCTGAACTTGCAGTTCCTGGAGTGGCCATTTGATGTAGTGAGTAATTTAATATAATAATATGAGATAATAGTAATATTTGACAATGACAACCCAGCTGAATGCAATTTGTCATTGATGACTTCACTTATTAAGGGAAGAAAGCCATCCAAACCTACCTGGCCACCCGAGTTTAGTTTCACTAAACGCACTCAGGCCCGATTACTGCCAGACCTGTTGAATCAAACCTGTCTGACAAAGTGAAGCTAAAAGATCTCCAAAAGCAACACATCAGGCCACGATCTAAAGAAACAGCTGAGAAACAAAGTCAGTGACATCTATCAGTCTGGAAAGAGTTACAAAGTTCTTTCTGAGTCTTTGGGACTCCAGCGAACCACAGTAAGAGTCATTATCCACACATGGAGGAAACTTCGTGGGCTGGTTACTCCGAGGAAGCTTCACCACTGTTCCAAGTTTCCTCCAAGAGCTTTGTCAACTCATCCAGGAAGTCACAAAAAACCCAGAACAGCATCTAAATAACTGCAGGCCTCATTTGACTCAGTTAAGGTCAGAGTTCATGATTCAACAATAAGACCGAGATTGGGCAAAAATGGCGTCCATGGAAGAGTTCAAGGAGAAAACCACTGCTGACCAAAAAGATCACAAAGGCTCGTCTCACATTTACTAAAAACATCTTGATGATCCCCAAGAAAATATTCTGTGGACTGACGAGACAAAAACTGAACTTTGTGGAAGGTTTAAGTCCCGTTACATCTGACTTAAAACAGCATTTCATAAAAAGATCATCAGAGAAACAGTCAAACATGGTGGTGGTAGTGTGATTGTTCTGGGGCTGCTTTGCCTAGTGTGACCGTACTATAAAACAACCAATGGTCATGATGGCTATTTCCATCTTTTACCTACAGTCTGTCAATAATGTCGCTACTCAATACCAGTAAATGATTTCCTGTCAATGGAAAACAACAAGCACATCTACAGTT
The DNA here is from genome assembly GCF_018398535.1 of Haplochromis burtoni. Lineage (NCBI taxonomy): Eukaryota > Metazoa > Chordata > Actinopteri > Cichliformes > Cichlidae > Haplochromis > Haplochromis burtoni. The sequence continues at coordinate 2,505,519 of NW_024582399.1, forward strand.
TTGAAGAAAATCTATACATTAGCCAGAATCATTGAATAGTTTGTTCAACTTTTAAGGGCATTTCAAGGATTTGAAGGCTACTAAAAAGCAGACACAGTGCATGAGATGAATTGCAGCGACCGGTCTTCAATCTCAATGGCGTGAGCAAAGCCTAGCCCCCGGAAACTGCCTCGGTGGGCGCGTGGGTGACCCTGAACACAAGGCTAGAGAAGTGAAAAGAACAGCGTTTTGCATGCCACCGTGTCATAATTCTAAAATTAATGTGAGAGTTTGTCTATTTTCAAACAGGGATTCTGATGAAATGGCCCCATAAAGAATGAAAAATGGCTCCTCAAAACAGTTTGCGTGAGCACAATGGCCCCCTGTAGGTAAATGAATTTCCTCCTCTGCACAGAAAGAAACGCAGCATGTGTGTGTGTGCTCCAAAACAAAGGAAGTGAAATTGCTATTGCTGACTGACTCAAAGCCCCAAACATCACAGACAGAAAACAATACTCCAGTAGATGAGTCATTTAACACATGTATGAGACTTTAAGCTGTATTGATCTTGGGAACAACTCTGGAATTTAGATGGCGATAAAAAATATGAAGTCTCTCACTGGCATAAATCAATAGCATGAAAGGCTGAATCACTGGTGAGTTGAATTCAATTAAGAGGCATTTTCTGAATTCCACACTTCTAGTGAAATAGATTTTTTTTTTTAATAAATGTTCCCATACTGTACTTAAAAATGATTGTTGTTAACATGGCTTTAGTATAACTTCAGATAAAAAGCTAAAATTAAAATTAATCTCAAAGGAGCACACACACGCAGAGATTTGCTACGGGAGTTAATGATGCCATTACTTAAGTAAATTAATGCATAATTAGCAAATGGTTCTATGTCAACATGCTTGTCTTCGTGTACCATAAGCAAGGCATTAGTGGGAACTCTACATCTTAAAACAAAAGGAGTTAAGAGGGGATCAATTTCTCTTCATTAACATGCAAATCGGTCAGTGAGAAGCAAATCCGTCTACTCTGCAGGAAGCGTGTCAGGTGTGTCGAGTTTCCAGCACTGCTCTGTGCAAAGAACAAAAAGAAAGTTTCTTGTCGTCCCCCCCCCCCAAGCTTCACTTTGTCTTTTGCTGGTGAGTCGAGTGAAACGACCTCCCCTCACCGTATCTCCGTCATCACACGGACGATTTACGAGCCCCCTGTGCCTCCATTCATTTAGTGGTCTGATCTTCTTGTCATAAAGCATGTGTGAAGCCAGCAGTACCGGGGGGGAGTTAGCGGCTGGGAGATGCCAATTTATGAGGGTGGGTGGGCAGCGTAGACAGAGCCAGTTTTACAGCTCTGTGATTTACTCAGACGTCCAAGTCGGATGATTTTTTGGGGGGCTGTTTTTTTTTTGGAGCAGGAGCCCACGGGGGCCTCTACGAGTCCAGCAGCTGCTTTGACCTTCACCTGTGATTACCACTCCCGCTTTTCCCACCTTCTGGTAATTGTGTACTTGCCTCATGAAGAGGGAGGGGTGTGCTTGTATCATTTAGGAAACAGCACTAGTTTGGCTTGTGCCATTTAAAGGGTTCAGTGAACCAAGCACACGCACGCACACACACACACACTCAGAAGCTGTAAAGGGGAAGGTCAAGTTAATTTGAATTCAACAAAGGACAGATTAACTTTTGAAGCCCTGAGAGGAGATGTCAAAAGGCTAAGAGTCTTTTTAATTTTATGTTTCACTGATCCGATGTGGGGACATGACCTGTTGAAGGAGGCTTGAGAATGTACAGAATTTCTGCACCTGAGGGAGCGTGAACGAGAACGAGTTCTCCTACGAAAGCGACTCAAATTAGCGGGCGAGTCTTTGTTTAATAATGGACAATAAAGATCACCCAGTTGCCCGCGGTCCTGTAAACTGTCTTTTATATTAGCCATCATGGGATGCGAGATTAGCCCTGTTAGCTCTTTTCATCATGAGCTTTACTGTAGGGATGAACTGATAAGTTTAATTAGCATTTTTTTTTTGTATTTATTGAATTAAGTCTATTTTTGGACGGCTGACATTATTTCTGTTGTTAAAGATTAAGTAGGAAGGATCCTATTCTTGATTTCTGTTCATGGGGTTCAGATTTTTTAAATAGATGATTTAATCAAAAATAAAAGAAATAAAAGAAATGCTTCATTCAATACTATGTAAGTGTTGAGTCACCCCTCATTTCTTCTCAAGGTCCTGAGAGATGCACGATTTTTTCCATCTGGTTTTTGCTGGATTTTTTCCTGTTTCTTAAGGAGATGACTCTCAGGTACTCATCTGCTTCAGTCAGTTTTTTAGGCCTGACACTTATTTTGTGTAGTTTCCTCAGATTTTTTAAGGACACACTGCACACCATGCTTACATATGCCAAGTTTTCAGCAAATATATCTTTGGAAATCACCTTGTTGTTGCAAAAATACTATTTTATGTCTGTCAAACTGTGTTATCGTTGACATTTTTTCACACATCCGACTAAAGAAATTACAACAAATTATGTATTTTGACTTAATGATTCATAGGTCAGTGTTAAGTGGCTTAACAAACAAAACATTCCTTTGAAAATGGTCAGATACAAGGACTGGACTGAAAAATAGATGGACTGTAAAAAGTTTTGAGGGTTTTTTTTCCAAAGTATGGAGAAGACTCACAACACTCTCTAAAATAAATAAGAAAAAAGATAAATAAACAAGAAAGTCTGGCTTTTTGGGAGCAAAATAAAAAGAAATGAAGTGGCTCAAGACTTGTGCACAATACTATAGCTCCAGGCCTCCAAGTTTTAGAGGTGTCCTCGATCCAACCCAGTTGATTTAAATGGCTGAATTACCTCTTCAACATGTCTTGAAGTTCTCCAGAGGCCTGGTAATGAACTAATCATTTGATTCAGGTGTGTTGACCCAGGGTGAGATCTAAAACCTGCAGGATACCGGCCCTTGAGGCCTGGACTTGGACACCTCTGCTGTAGCCTGTATACGTTGAGTATGTTCGGCTGAGAGGTGGATCTGCACAGTAGCTACTTGTCAATCACATGAAAGCACTACCCTACATTTTCATGCATTTTATCTACTTTTACTTCTATTTTTTAACTGCACCATAATGGTGTATTCAGTGAGACTTTGTGAAACTAGAAGCTGAAACCATAAAGTTATCAGGAATGTGTTTATTGAGGTCAGGTGAGAAAGATGTATGTTTTAGGATTCCTGCTAGATTTCATATACTTCAAATATTTAAACTGCAACAAGATAAATCGCCCCCTGCTGGCCATGAGAAAGTTTTTTAATTATTATTATTATTTTATATTTTTTCATAAAATTTGTACTACATGGAGAGAATCAAGAGTATCCAATTACATAACTAAGGAAACTGGCTTTATATACTTTATGTTCTGCATAAAATGCTAATAACTCAACTTCTTACATTTTCTGGCTTCTTTAACTTCCTGTTTGGGGAAGGGGCTCAGCAGGCATGTAATAAAAAGCTGGCACTTGCACAAAGGCCACACCTGAGTCACTACCTTTGTGACTTCTGCACCACGCCTGAGAACATTTGGACCGAGATTCTGCTGTTTCCAAAAGCAGCAGCCGCTGTATTTCCACCTCCAGTTAAAATACTTTTGTATCACACTTGGCAACAGCAGCGAGTGAGACAGAGGTCACAGAAGGGGAAATCAATCCACTTCCTACAAAACATAGAAAGTGGCTTACCGTTTCACCCCCAGCGGGATACACAAATCCATTCCTACACTTTCTGTTATGCTTGGGCGTCCGTCCTCCATTTTTTTTCTCTGCCTCTCTATCTCTTCCTCTCTCTCTCCTTCACTCCTTCTCCTGTCCCTCACTCGCTGAACTACCTGCCCTCCCTCCTCCCATCTCAGCAAAAACTGCACATGGGAGCATTTGAAAGCACCTCACTCCTGTGGAGTTCAAAACAGGAATGCGTAGCATCTCCTACGCTTGTTTTTACCTTTCTGCTGGATATCTCGGGGGGGGGGGGGATACAGCTATGGGGGTTGTGAGGGCAGGAAAAGATGGAGCATGTGTAAAATTCATCATTTCATCTTCGAAGATATGAATCCACTTAAAGTGGAGTGACAACAAAGCATCGCACTGCCTGATAAATGGGCAGCTATGGGCTATTACAGTTCTGCGGAAGAAAACATCCGACATGGAAAATCAGTTACCTTAGAAGATCATTGATGTAGAGCTGCAAGGTTATTGAAAATAGCTTAAATGGAATAATTAGAAAATACAAGTAGATACATAAAATACATGTAGATAAGGTCAGCATACTGACTCTTTAAAAAAAGCAAAATAATAATACAAGCTGAAGAATTGACTCTGGAAATAACATTTTCCCACTTTACTGCATAAAGAAAATACACAAAAAACATAAATACTACCAGAGAAAGGGTCGATTTTACTGCCCTTACTAAAAATGATAAATATAAAAAAATGGCTTTATGAACTTTTACTACAACTAGAAACCAGGGGAATTCAAAAATCTTGTATTTGCTTATTGAGAATCAGTATGTTTGTTTTGTACCATTTCTTGGCCAAAAAATTATTAGAAAGATTATCTTCATAGATTGCAATGTTACACAACTTTACCAATCAAATCCTGGCTTATTTGTGTAAAACCTTTATGTGTCATTCAAAATTTTATCCCAACGCAACTTTTGAAGCACTGAAATAAGCAGATACACTAGTTTGCAATTCCTTTCCAGAATGACCTTCATGAGCATTTTCTGCTCTGGTGCCACAGTTGGCAAGACAACATTTAATAACTTCCAAAATTCTTAATGCCAAACTTTTACACACTATGATGACGCAGGAAAACGAGAGTGGTTTGGTGGTGTTGTAATCACAAACTGATGATTCAAGCCACACCAGCTTAGGTTGATTTTGCTGAACCACAAGGGATTGAGCTGACCAGTGATATAATATCACAGGAGATGATAGTGGCAGATATTTGAGTGCTAAAAAATCCAATAAAGTCGCTCAGCTAGAGTCACAATTTTGAGACCAACAGTAATTTGTAGTGGAGCAAGAGGGCAGTTTCTTTCAGGATTTAATTGATGGCAAAAGCACAACAGCCATTGTTACAAAAGAGCAAATCTTCAGGACATATCCACTCAAGTGCTGTAAAAAAGCAATTCTATTCCACAGAAATCACACACAGGAAGCAAACGCACAGGCAATCCTATTAGAAGTCACCCACCCAGTGAAGCATCATCCAAACCTTGCTGTGGAGTCAAACACTGATGTGCAGCCGGGTGAGCTGAGGGTGAGCTGCAACTGATACCAAAAACATTTCCGAGACAGTTACACAGACTTTCACTCTATGACCTTTGGAGAGTAAAAACAGAGAGACGGAAAGAAAAGCTGTGTTTTCCTCTAACTGTCAAATGGATATTTGATTTTGATGAGATCTTAGGTGGAGTTTGTTGCTGTGGTGCTTTCTTGGATTTGATGTTAAAGAAGTAACATTTTCTGCTGATGGTGCTCATCTGCTATGCTCAGCTACCCAACTCTGCTTCTGTTCTTTCTAAAAACCATGCCGTTTCTGTAGCCAGCCATGTAAAATGCATCGCTCCCTTTGAGGCAGCCAAGAGGGACATGCCAGATATTGAAGACCAGATTTAGGACACGAGGATTGACACGCAGATTGATGCAGTTTGAAAGCTGCTTCAAATTGGCTTGTGATTTACTAAGACAGAAGCTAATTACACTATAAACAGTGTGACTGTCTTCTAGCTGCATCCTGCATATAAAGAGAAACCGCATTTCAGAGAAAGGTGCTTGAAAACAAAACAATTTTTAGAAAATCAGATTACATTAACTTTTTTTTTTTTTTCCAGATTACATTACCATTTAACTTCATGCTTGCTACTGTCTTAAAAAAGAAATCTCTCAGTATTTAATCCCACCTACTAAATTATGATTGGTCAATTATCTATTTACCTCGAAGAAATAGTCACCTATAGCAGCAGCACCTGTCGTATTTGAATCGTTAAAGAAATCTAACATGCAGGAAACACACTAAACACAGTGATACTTTGGGTGGACCACAAAGTCACACTCATCTGAAATCCTTTCAGATCAACTTATCTCAATACCAGCTCACATCTGCTGATGGATCAGCTGATACCACTCAACGCATTTAATAGGAAAACCTCATATTTAAGTTTCTTTAGCCATCCCAAGATCCATTCTAAGATTGCTCCTAGCCTTGTATCCTAGCCATCCTAAGATTTCTCGGCATCTGCAAGTCCACCAATGCTCTATATCTTGCTGCTGATTTATTCTTTACATATACACACATGTCAAGGTCCCGGAGCCGATCAATAACACCAAAAACAACACTGAGCTACACCATATTTGTTTATACTTGTTTCTTTCTTGTCATTTTTTTGAGAGTGGTGTTAAGCAAGTAGTTTTCCAGGCTTTCTGAAGGTCTTCCAAATTTTTCTTTGGACATTGGCTGTGTATTTCACTCATTTTCACTCCAGTCTAGCCCTTGGCTTCCAAGGACTGGACTTGGCTTGGAAGGACTGACCTCGGTGGTGTGTAGTGTGTTTTTGACTATAGTGATCCTGAAATTGACCATTTTGCTTCGGTTGCTTCATTAATGGTAAATATAAAGAAGAGACTTTCATCACAGGTTGGGTTTAAGTTCTCCTCAGAGTCAGACCTTGTTTTTCAGTCTATTATCTCAATCAATTTCATCAGAGAGGGCTCTTTATCTATCTACAAATGAGCAATGAATGAAAAGCTAAAAAATGGTGCAAAGCACAGAACCTCAAAAACTCAAACAAATTAAAAATATACTGCTTCTGTCTTTCAGAATTCGTGCAAGTTGCAAAAACAAAACAGCCCCTTAAAAATAAGGGAGAGGAACAGAAAGAATATCATAACAATGGAGGAAACTAAGATAAAGGTCTAAAGGTGCAGAAGAAAGAGAAAAAAACACTTCCTTGCTTTCTGGTTGTTAGACCCCTTGGTCTCTTTATGTTTCCCTCTTTCTCTCTTCCTCTCATACATACAGCTCAGACAAAAAGTCATCCAACCCCTCAGAGCATTCAGCCTGACAAAAAAGGAGAGGATAAAAAACACTTATTTTTGATGGCTGCTTCAAAGACCATTACTGGCGCCTTTGAAAAGTTACCAGAGGGTGGAAGTTCTTTAGAGTGTTGAAGAGCAGAGTGGAGAGGTTGCAAAGGGGTGAGGAAGCCACCCTCTTCTTCTTCTTCTTCTTCTTCCTTTTCTGCCTCTTTTTCTCCCTTTTCTAGGTCCTCTCCTTCATTTTGGGCCTCTAGTGGAATACTAAGTAAACAAGATCAAGGCAAGGCTGCGATACTCAGGGACTCAGAGAGGCCCCTGTGGCTGCCTGAGAGTAACACTTAAGCCCACAGAAAGATAAAGTGATTTTTTGGAAAGAGAGGAGGTCCAATCAGCTATTCTGTTTTGCACACATCCCTGTAGCAGCAAAATAACACACAGGAGGGAAGCAAGCGACACGTCTGTTCATGGTAGGAGATTTTTGGATCAGAGGGGAAAGGATCTTGCATGATTCTACACATATCTCCATTGTGGGACCTGAATCCTCTGCAGAGGGAACTGATGCAAATACAGTAAAATCCATTATGCTACAGTAAAAAAAAAACAAGGAGGGGGGGTCAAAAAGATATTTTAGAGACGGGTTAGTTTCCAGGTTACAGTGTGACAGTGTTTTGCGAAAGGCCTACGCTGCTTCCACATTACAGTTCTACCTATGGCTAATTAGTGTCATTCTGTGAGATACTGCTTGAGTTGCAGAAATATGCACAATTAGTCCTTTGGGGTCGATGCATTATGACCGCAGCAATGCTGGACTGGACAGAGGATGTACAATCACAGTAAATTCTAACGTAGGACATAATAAAAGCAATGTGGTCCTCAGCAGGTCTAAAAATGAGGCAAATACAACCTGAGATGAACCACAAAACATTTCATTGTTTATTTAATGAAAAGTAAGACAAAATAGAGAAGCAGTGCATAAAAAACAACAACATCCTTACTACTTCCGTACAGGGTAGGTACCCTCCAGGTTCTGCTAATCAGATACACCTTCATCAGCAAGTTTGAGGAACTCTATAAAAGCAGTTTTGGCAGTTCGCAGGAGCTCTGCAGCATATAGTTCAAAATGCCAAGGAGGACATCAGCAGTGATCTCAAAAAAAAAAAAAAAAATACTGTTGCTCCCTGTCAATCTGGAAAGGGTTATAAGGCCATTTCAACAAGTCAATCATTCAGTGGTGAGGAAGATTATTTCCTAGTGGAAGACATTCAAGACAGGACTGCAAAAAACCCAAGAGTTACATTTTGGACTCCACGGCCCCAGATTAGTATGTTAATTGTTCAAGGCCTTGTTTGCAGAAGTTGCCAGGAGAAAGTCTCTTCTCTCTAATAAGAACATGGCAGCACGCCTTAGGTTTACAAAGTTGTGTCTAAAAAAAAAAATGTTGGAAAAATGTCCTTTGGATAGACGGCACCAAAGTGGGGGCACCGAATACCAACTCCCAGCATCGGCTTGTTTTGCAGCCATAGGACATAAGTATTTTTCAGGCATTGCTGAGAAGTTAAACTTTTCAAGTGCCAGTTCTGCTGCTTGCCAATCCATTTAATCGAAATATTGTTCGCTGTCAAAATAAAAGACACACACCAGATAAGAAGTTGCATACATATAAAAAGCACTGTTTTTGTCCGCTACAGTGGGATTTTCACGGCACATTCAGCACCACATCTCAGTGCGTTCATCATTTGTTTGAAGCCAGCTCACCTCCTGCAACCACTTTTCCGAGAATACGTGCTTCTTTTGCGGTTCGGACTCCTTCTGACATTTCTTTGGAGGTGGAGGAACACCAAAGTAATTGCTTAAAGGAGCTTCTTCGACATCTTTAAGAGTTCTAAACAAATGTCTGTCCTCCTCCAGAAAATCTTATGTACGCAAACACGCGTTGCAACTTCGTATCTTGTGCGTGTTTTTTTATTTTGACAGCGAATGCGCACCTGCGGGCCACTTATGTGCATCCCTGTTTATGGTAAAGTAAGTAACAGGTTGGTTCATAGCAATAGCAAATGGAAGCTTGGCTCAGTCAGCTGTGAGCAGGTCATCCATTAATCGTTAGTTTGGTGGTTCCAGTCTGTATCTTTGAGCAAGATACTGAACCCCGAGCTGCTTCTGATGCAGTTATTGGAGTGTAAATGTGCATGAAAGTTAGATAAAAAGCAGTTAGACGTAGATTGCCTCCAGAATGATTGGCTATTGTTGATACAATCTCATCAAGCAGTGAAGTGCTGCCTTAGAAGCTGTAGAGTTAAAGTAGTATTGAGTCACAAGTTAGTCAGCCAGGTGTGTGAATGCAAGCTGTGTGAAATCTCGTTTGGGAGCTTAGTGGTTTGAACTTTGCTTTTTACTCACTGATTTGATTTATTTCATTTTCACTTGCTATTTATTTGTGAGTTTTGAGGTTAATACCCTGTGCATGTTTGAGATACCACAGGGTCTTTTCGTGTGTTGGCTGCAGAAAGCATAAAGAAATAATTTTCTTAGTTGGATGAGGAAGAACCAACAGGTTTGGAATGATCAGATATTCCAGGAGTAGAAAATAACATACACAGGTGAGGAAGGCATTTTCAGGATTAACATATGGATGAGTTACCAATAATCTTTTTTTGCTATTATGATTTAAACATGATGAACATCTGATTGTGAAAACGTTTTCCTAAATTCCATTGAACCGGCAGCCTGCATTCCAGGTGGTAACTCTCACTCATTAGTAGAAAGCCAAATTATCATCCTAGTTAATTAATGAGTCTTATTTCTATATATGTGCTGTTGGAATGCCGAGATTTTGGCAGCAACCTTGGTTTGGGAGTTTAAGAGAAGCTGAAGTCCTTGTGATCCGTATCCACTCATGCGTGGATGGGGCAATTTTACTGCTGTCTCTGTGGCAGATTTTGAAAGTCCCTTAAGGCCCGTGAGTCATGTCCAAACAATAACATTTTGCAGGGAGCCCTGACCAGTAAACATTGTTCTCCCTCTCTTGAAAGTGGCCCCCTTGCCCAGAGCTGAAGCCTGGCATGGATTGTCCGCTGTGGGCCGAAGGCCTCGCTTGGCAAAGAGATACTGAAGGGTTGACTGGACCCACCTGTCAACACAGTCGGGGATTAGCGAACGTATCAATCCATGGCTGCACAGATCCCCTCACCTGCTCCACAGATCTTTCATTTTGCTACCTTATCCATCCAACCGTCTGCTCTCTATTGTGCCATTCTTTTCTCAATGATTGCCAACTTTCTTGTTGCCTGATCAGACCAGCTTTACTTGCCCATTGTGTTCCCAGGATGGGATATGCCTAATAGTGACTGGCAGGCATTTAAGCTCATGCAGCTTCTCTATCTACCCAACTGGAGAAATTAAACACATCTCCCAAAAAAAGAGTGACAGAACATTTTCATAGCATATGCTGGTGATAATTCATATGCATCTGTGTCCTGTAGTACATACGTCTTTGTACAGGTGGATATTTAAGTAATATTAAAATAATAGTATTTTATTATTAATTAAAAATTTAAGTCCCCAATCAGTATCAAGTAAATGGAAATAGAAATGTACTGTATATATATATATAAAAAAAAAAAAAAACACCCAGCACGCCCCTGCGGGCGGTTTATCCTTCAAGCTCGGGTCCTCTACCAGAGGCCTGGGAGCTTGAGGGTCCTGCGCAGTATCTTAGCTGTTCCCAGGACTGCGCTCTTCTGGACAGAGATCTCCGATGTTATTCCCGGGATCTGCTGGAGCCACTCGCCTAGCTTGGGAGTCAACGCGCCATTCCTAGTGCTGTACATATCAATATATATGTATATATATGTATATATATATGTATTTAAAATATATAATATATTATTGAGTTTTAATCTCATTCATGAGTTTGGCTTCCTACAATAACATGAACATAAGCTACTTTCGGCTGCTTCCTTTTTCCTTGTCACCAAGAGTCACTTCAGCAGGTAACACCACATATTTGATTTGGCGATCTTTAGCCCCATTATTGTTGGTACTTTTTTCAGTGTTTTCTCTGCAACGCTGCCGATCTCCGACTGTATTCCCATGTGATGTCTTTGTTGTGTGTGTAAGTCGGGGGGGGTCCTATTCCTCTGCGGGGCAACCTGCATATGGCCAATAAAGCATTCATTCAATTCAATTCAATTCAGATATAACCTCAAAGGGGATTTGCGTCTCTGTCTGGAACTGAGCTAGCAAAATATTGCTTGCTAAGCTAATGTGTAAACCACTACCTCATGAAGCAACCACACAACAAGAAGAATATGACTAGCCAATATTGAAAACTTCAGGTCAGGTTTTTAGGAGATTTCTTGATTTGATTTTGCTCTACGTTCTATTGACACATCATCCGTGTTCAGTATCAGCCGATCAAATCAAATCAAATCAAATCACTTTTATTGTCACATCACATGTGCAGGTACATTGGTACAGCACATGTGAGTGAAATTCTTGTGTGCGAGCTTCACAAGCAACAGAGTTGTGCAAAATACAATAATGTAAACAAGCAAAATACAAGAATGGCTACATCTGAAACTAATAAATATATGTACAATATATAATAGTATATGCATTTCTGGATGTGTATACTAAATATTTTTCTACGTGTGTGTGTGTGTGTGTGTGTGTGTGTGTGTACACATATTTTACAAATTAAATAGAGTAAACAATAAATAAAATATATAAAATATACAGAGTTGAGACATGTTGAGATGTTGAGTGTTGAGTTGAGATCATGTCCAAAATTAGATGAAAATCATTGGCTGATACTGCAAATGCCTGCATGTTCCAATCACAGCTCTTTCCAGAACCCGGCAGCTTAAAGTCTCCTGAATATCATCTGGACAAGTAACCCTATATTAAAAGACAGACATATAACATTTAACAGACCGCTGAAACAAAAATCAAATGCCTGGTAATTCAAAAAGTGAATTGAGTTGTGCTTATGCACCAGAGCGACACAACTAAGTTATCATCCGCATGAAAATACTCCACAAACTGCAGTATGACGAATGCAGAAAGCCAAAGAAAAACAATGCAATCGTTGCTAACGTGAATTGTCCAACGTCAACTGAGATGTCCGTAAAAGCGAGGCTGTACAGCCCGTCAAAGTTCAGGGAAAATGGTTAACACACTGGGCAAAATTATATGCTAGTGCAATTATTTTTCTGAAGCAAAACCAGTAATTCATGCAAATTGTTTTAAAGGAATGAAGACAGCTGACTACTTTTATTCACACCCGTCATGCAGGTACAATGAATGGAGTGAAAAACTTTATATTCTGCTTGTGGGAGCAATTTGTCTCTGAAGATGTTTTAATTAACAGAGATTTTTCTTAAATAAAAGGCAGGTAAAAGCAGTGCCCGCTTGACTTAAGTTTTTATTACGTTTTGGTAAGGTTTTTTATTTTCATTTCAAAGTTTTTTCCTTTTCTAAGAGACTCAATTTATGTACACAAAGAGGATCAATTTTACATTAATGCAAATATATGATCAGTACATTAGCAGGAATGCAGCACGGCGTGAACATGAACACTGTGATATGTTTACCTGACAGTGATTTAAAATGTATTTAAACATTTTTCCCACAAAAATCAAATGAATAATCTCGATTTCAGTACTTTTCAGAATAATCATGATTATTATTTTGGCCTTTTTACCTTTCCTTTTTAATATTTATGTCCTTTTTGAAGGCTTGCCCTCTGTGACTTTTCCAAGGTCAAGTTTATTTATACTGCACATTGAAAACAAAGGAGTTGACCAAAGTGCTGTTAAGAGTATAAAGCCCAAAGAAAAATTACACTAAAAATCCAGATAAATATTTGAATTTAAATAAATAAAATGTTATTAAATAACTATAAAATGTGCCTTTGGTCAAGTCCTGCATTATCAAAAGCACATGTTTTCTTGTATTTGTTAATTGCAGTAAAAGCCTGCTGATGATTTATGGTAACTTACGGTAATTTTACTGCTGCGGCATTTTACTCTTTTTTTGGGACTACACTTTCAGCCCATTTACTACTACTACTGTGCAGCTCAGGAAAAACTCAGTCATTTTGTACGTTCATGCATAATATGTAAAACCTGCCCATTCTTTGGACTTTTGAAAGCACAGCATCTTTTGTGCAACAGTGTCATTAAGCAGATAGGTTTCTGTAACAATAAGCAGTCAACAGTTCACTGATTCCCGTCCTTGTGCTCCAGGACAATCGACACAGTTGGCGCACAGTGTGCTCAGTATCCTAACGATCAGCCTTAAAACGAATGGGCTAGATGGTGTGTTTAAATTGTGCATAGGTGGAGCATTTTTCAGTTAGAGCTAAAGCGTGGTGCTGAAAGAGAAGACAGAAGACTAATTACAGCAGAGAGAGAAAAGTAGTATAAAGAGGACCAGAAGGGGGATTATGATGGAGAGAAGAGGAATACAAAGACGGAAATTAGGAGAAAGAAAAGTCACGAGGAGGAGGGAGGGAGCGAGGATGACTGGGGCATGGGGAGTAGGCGTGTTCTGCCGAGCGTGTAAAGACCAGTCTTTCCTTTTTTTATACGGTGTAGTTCCCGACCTTGAGAGGACAAACTGGGTGGGTGGGTGTGGGACATCATATATCTTCAGAGCATGTTTTAACCGCCCATCCAGACATGAATACACAGGTATGTATGCTGCATACATCACATCAAATATAGAAGGTAGCACACATAATATCAAATAAAAACTATGTGCATATGTGGTGGCACACTATTCACGCCATTCAGTTCAAAGTTAAAGCATCTGGATGAAACGGTGAGCTTATACACACCAATAATGAATCAGTAAGTTACTACATATAGTGTAGAGGCCTGATAGTTGCATCATAAATATCACAGGGACCCACTGGAGGGTTATTTTTATATGTTCATTCACAGGAGATCAGACACACAAAACACTGAAACTACTTGATAATTTGCTTCACAGCGTCAGTGTCTTGTCTTTAGTATTAATCATAAGACTATGCTCTCATTCCTCTTCCAGCTCTTAAAGACACAAGAATGTCTTTAGATTATGTCCAGTTAATGGTGTGGTTGCTATTAGATATCAACAGGAAACTTTTAATTCATCAGTAATGTGACTGTTGTGGAGCCGACAGGTCATACACCTGTCCAATATACCAGACACGACATAAACTGCAGCACAACACTGTCAGTTTTCCACTAATTAAATTAAATCACCACTAAAAAGAAAAAAAAATAGACATCTCAACAAACTGCAAGATACTTGTGATCCATACACAGTCCTTATTGCAATATTTTACTGAAAAGAGTGAAGCATCTGCTAGAGTTCCACAGCCATGTTCCACAGCCATGTTTTAAATATATATATATATAGTCATATAAAAGAGGAACTACACCCTTACTGCTTGCATAGCAACTAAGAGGGTAAGTAGCGGCCAGGTGGTGCTAATCAAATGCATCTGATTTACTGATCATTAGCAAGTGTAAGCACCTCTATAGAAGCAGACGTTTTGGCAGTTTGCAGGTCTGGAGCATTCAGGTTTGTGTTAACACACTGCCAAGGAGGAAAATCATAAACCAAAAAGCAAATGTTGCTGTCGTTGATTCTGGGAAGGGGTTATAAAGCCATGTCCAAACACATAGAAGTCTATTAACCTGCAGTGAGGAAACATTCAAGACAGTTGTCAATCTTTCCAGCTAAGGAGGTCCCATCAAATTCATTCAAGGTCAAACCATGCAACGTTTAGAGAATCTACAACACAACCTAAGAGCTAGCTCTCAGACTCCACAGGCCTCAGGTAGAATGTCAAATATAAAAGTTCATGACAGTATTACTGAAAAAAGACTGAAGAAGAAGAAGTAGTATGGCTGGTTTCTCAACTCTCAGCACATCAGATCTAACAACAATCCAGCACTGTGGCTAAACAAACTTGGTATAAGCAGCTGTCAGGCAGCTTTACAAGTGGGAATTCCTATAATATTGCAACCATCCAGAGGTCCCAAAATGCCAAAGCGAGATGTGGTTCCCAGCCCCATTCTCGATCAACTGTTCTTCACCCATTCACCTTTGTTCCCACGCCATTCTTCCCCTAACTCCACCCATTCCTACACTTTACGTGTACAATATAATCCTCCAATTGTAGCAACTCAAACTGCTAATTCTGGAATTAAAAACCAGTGCCCAAAAGAAAAGTTAATTAAACTCACAGTAGTCCAGCTCAGTGGACTACTGTGAGGTCACACCCAGCACAATAACAGGGCTGCAGCTGGAGGATATGAAGTCAACAAGTAGGCGACACAGATGTGTTATGTGGCAAAGAGGAGAACGCTGACAGGCAGATGAAGAGGAGGCACGGTGCTCCTTCATCTCTCTGGACACTTCACCCACTTTTGAAGCATTGTTTACACAAAACCTGTCTACTCGGCTCAGACGGGGGGAACCAAGGAGCTGGCGGGAGGATGTGTGCCTGTGTATTAATACATGTGGGGAGGATTTAGAAAACTTTACAAGCTTTTATAAGCTTGTAAGCCTGTCACCGCACATGCTTTACACGTGCAATAACGGCATGGAGAGTTGAATGGGGATAGTTTATCTGAAAAAGATAAAGAGTTTAGTCGTACAAAACAGCCCTTCATACTTTGAAAACCTGCGACGCATCTCCAGATCTAATTGGTGACTTTCAAAAAAAAGTGAAAACCCTCCCCCAAAAATCAACAACAACAGGCCAAGTACGTTCACACCACAACTGCATTTATTAGGCTCTCGTCCCTGCCTCGGGTATAATGACTCCCCAGTTTAGAGTTTCCAAAAGCTCTTCGGTTTATGAGATGTCTGGCTAACGGTTTTTATTTGAATTCCTATGAAACCCCCTTTCAGTGCATGAAACAACTTCATAACTTGAAAATTGCATTTTTACAGCGGCACCACTCGATGAGTCTCAGGCTTTATTCCTTTACATCTTTTCACTGTGGTTTAATTAACTCAATGAGGTCTCAGTGTCCTCTGCATGGTATTACCCAGAGGAAAAATTTCACAGTCAAAGGCACCAAATGGTTCTTTAACTGCTTAAATATCTATCTATCTATCTATCTATCTATCTATCTATCTATCTATCTATCTATCTATCTATCTATCTATCTATCTATCTATCTGTCTATCTGTCTGTCTGTCTGTCTGTCTGTCTGTGCATCTGTCTATATGTGCACGCATCCACCTTTAGGGTGAAGGTGTGTGCATTAGCTTTTCATTATCATAAGTAATGGGAGTGGTTCCCCACCCTTAAAATGCCATTAGCCCCTGCTTACGTCCCTCTAGCAGCCCCCTCTCTCCCCTCTTTGCCCTTCCCAATCCAAAGCCAAGCACTGTGATTAGCTTTATGGAGCGAGGGCTGAAGGCAGAGAGGAAAACGCTGCAAATGATATTACTTTGAGCCTGAATAGGCATACGACACATGACATTATCATCACGCTAGATAGAGACAAGGAGTTTGGGGAGGGGGGCCATCAAATGCTGGGATAAGCATTACAAAATCCCCCCGCACAATCAGATGAGCCCTGCCTGGAGGGGGCTTGGTTGGCTTGAACCCTGGTGGGAAATTTCATGACAGCGGTGAAAGAGGTTCCGTGGTGTCACGTCAGCAGTTTGGCTCAGTTCAGCGGGCGAGCACCTGCAGGTCTGACATGGAAATACGTACACGGAATTAAATTTCATGGCGACGGAGCGGTGATCGTGCAGGAAATCACGGAGAGTGTGGAGCACGGGATGCGTAAGGTGCAAGGGGTAAATCAGAGCCTGGGGTAATTAAACTTCAAAGTGACCTTCAGTCTGTCATTTGAGTGTCATCATTTTTCCAGGTTGTGTTTGAATTATAGGTCTTATTGCCCATTTGACAATGAGTTTCAGTTTGTTTGAACAATTGAGGATCAATCCTAAATATCTATACACTGTTTTTGAGTGACAACTGATTTATCATATAACATGATTCTTTTATGAGTTTTCTTGAAAACTCATAAATATATTAAATACATGGATATAATGACTATTGGCCTTTGACAGTAATGAGATTTACCCGTATAGATCCATTATAAACTCATTAGCCACAACATTAAAACCACATGGCTATTACAGGTCGAAGCAGAACCCATAACCGACCTGCACTCCGGTGCATTTTTAGTGTTTTATTTTTGCCGTAAGGTAAGCTCCGTTATCCAACTAATGGTGGCTCCTGAAGTATATTTCTAAAACTTCATCATAGCTCTAAGTTCACTTTTTTTCTTACTCTGTGTTAGGCCTCACAAAGTCACACAGGCCTGTGGACTGGTTGGGAACTGTTAGAAAAACATGTGTTTTCCCTGACCATTTGGTGGTTTTTTGCTGGAAGTTGCTTTTGTTGCTAGGTGAAATCAGTCACAAAGATGTCCTGCTTTGGTCCCGACTACCAACTAAAACAATTGCAGGGAGGTTTTTCGGTGAAGCACCGTCTACGTCTTTGCAACTACTTTTACCTAGCAATCTCCAGCAACCACTCACCAACTTGTCTGTGAACACATTTTTCCCTAGCAACCTATGATTGCCAAATGGGTGGTCACCAACCAGTGCAATGAGGCCTAAAGTGAACTGAGAAGAATTCTTTCTACAATCCTTGCAGCCTGCAATCACTGGCGCTTTCTAAAAGATGTTGATATTCTGACCTTGCGGGCACAATATCCATAATAACACATTTTTTTCTTCTCTCATCCTCTGTAATAATTCACTTACAAAAACTCAGTCAAATGTTCATATTGATGTTGACGCTGCTGGCAGCCGCAGTGTCAGGCTGTATTGCAGCCTACGGTCTCAGGCACAGTGCACACTTCAAGGCACTCATTTTAGTTGAATTCCCCCTTTTTCAGCTTATTGTTCCCTGAAAACACAAGATCCTCTTTTGTGATCATGCATGACATTTCCATGGTTACATATTCTTGTATCAGCCAGCCTAACAACATGGGTGTAGCTTGGAACATCTCAATAATGATTTTTATGCTAAATGCTGATTAATTAGAAATGTTGATGAATTAAAATGTACTGACAACAAATGAGGGGCAGGTAAATGTATACTTTGGATCAAAAGCAAACATGCATAATAAACCCATCTGCTCCATCTCTACTTATTTTTCCTCGCAGCAGGCATATTCTGTTACAATGTGCATGTCTTTTTTCGATGTGGGGATATGCCATATCTGCACTGCCTCCTCCTATGTGTATGCGTATATTAAGGATAATGCCCATGCTTGGATTTGTAAGAGTCATGGATAGACTAATGTGTTTTGTTGCCTTGCTCGTGTGTGCGTGTTTAATCCCTTGCACGGTGATACAGGCAGCATGTGTGTCCGCCCATGTAAACATCCTGGCGCGTAAACACCCTAATCTGTTCCCCTTCCCTGGTAATTACACTGACTAACGAGCAAAGCATGGGGACCCAAGCACACAGCGGTGGAGAGAGAGAGAAGGACAGAGGGAGGACAAGGAAGGGATGGAGAGAAGACAAGGGACAGATGGTGGAAGAAGAGAGAAAAAAGTTTTATTTGTGCATTCATGTCTCTATAGAGTACACATGTGCAGGTATGTGTGTATGTACAATGTATGTGCCCGTATAGTGTTTGTGTATGTGTGTGTGGGAGAGAGTGCAAGAGATTGAGGAAAAAAGTGTGTGTGTGTGTGCATGTCAGGGCCAGATGCCCGCATCTACCAGCCCATCTGTGAGGAGAGCCCTGCCAGACCACTAATCAGGCAATCCATCACCTTTCTACCTGCCATTGGCCATTACTTGATAGCCACTCACACATATACACGGACACGCACACACATCTGTCACATCCACAGACATTTCTCTCCTGCACATACACAACTTTGCTTACCTTCTGTTAGCGTGCACATTTTTACAAAGGGGGGG
>NW_024582399.1:2524581-2549551 GCF_018398535.1 Haplochromis burtoni
GATCGAAAAGTGATGATTAACAAACTAATTAGGAAAAAATAACATTCATGTTGAGGTCAAACACGTGTACAAACACTGTCACACCCATTCAAGCATATGCTCATAAGCATTATGGTGAAATTATACTCAAAATACTCAAATAGCCACATGCCTCGAGCACTTTGGATACTACTCCAAATTTGCCCCTAAACACACACACACATACTTGCACATTTCCTGGATAGAGTACACAACACTCATGAGAAATCTCTTACAGCTTATTAAGACACAGAGAAAACTACTAGCATATCCGCCCTGCTGTTGTGGAGCCAGATAATGGCTTCATTTGCATGTTTTCTTCATAGACTGTATGTAAAAAAAATTGATACTGCAGTGGTTTGAATCATATCTAACTGAGACTCCAACTTGTTCATGTAAATTAGCAGCCCTTCTCACACACTCCTCAATATTTAACCTCACACACGTTAAATATGGAGTGCCACAGGGCTCCGTGCTAGGACCAGTTCTGTTTATACATGCTTCTTCTAGACAGTATCAGTAGAAGGCACAGCGTTTTCACTGCTATGCAGATGATACCCAGCTTTATCTATACATGAAGCCAGATGACACAAATTCATTAGCTGAATTACAGAAATGTCTTAAAGACATTTGGCTCATATTTGGCTCTAACATTTTTTAGAAACATGGTGACTAACCAGTCTGGCATTACCTCAACCTCCAGTAACACTGTAAGGAATCTTGGATCATTTTTCACCAGAATATGTCCTTCAGTGTGCATATTAAAAATATATATTTATTTCATTTGGTCAATTTGCTAAAATTAGAAGCCTTCTATCTCAAAGTGACACAAAGAAACCGTTCATTCATTTTAGTTGACGCAATTTTAGAAAATCCCATTAACAATGAATTACAGTAGTGCAGCCTAAAGGTAATAATTCTAGGAAGTTGTGATTCCTTCCTGTTAAAAAGTAGTTTTTTCTTCCCACTGTTGCAAGTGCTCCTTTACAGGAGGTCGTTTGATTTTTTTCTTTTTCTTTTTTGTAGTTTTGTGTTCTCTTTTGTTTTATATTTTTAATATTGTCGCCTACAATATGCAGTGCCTTGAGGCAATAGTTGTTGTGAACAGGCACTATACTGAATTGAATTAAACACAGACACCCATTTGTTTCTGGACTCCAGATTCTGAAGCCTCAAAGTTAACAGAGTGGAGCCAGAAGTGACCATATTTGTGATAAGTTATACCCTAGCAGTAGCGAACGTGGCTGGCAAGCTGCATCCATTGCAAAGACACCATAGCTGATTAGCAACAAACTAATAAAATAATCAAGCTACACTCAGCAAAACTGTGGAACAGTCTGTAGCCAGTTTGTCAGATGAGTTCATTGAAAATGCTCTGAAGGGCAAGAACACACTTGAGAGGTCCAGTTCAGTGACTGCAATTAGACGAGGTGAGACCTTGCAGACAGCTACAGCTACCTGTGGCAACACATCACTCAATCAAAATAGCAACACTGCTAACTTTAAGGCTTAATAGTACCAGATGCATGAATTATTTACAAAATTTACCTCCTGTAGAAATGCAGAGAGGGGGAAAATTACCTACTGCAAACAAACACCCTTTTAAAAGACATTTTTATAGGAGGCAGCCACTAGAAAAACCATGATCCATTTGTGCATTTCTCTTCTACGCCCATGACATTTTTTTTCCTTGAGAGATGACGATGCGAATGAAAAAAAAAAAGTAGAACTCTTGATGTGTAATGAGCTCCTCAGCTATATTACAGACTACACACACGCATCAGGAGGCTGAAACCCACCTGTGTCTGTCTGTGTGTGAGCAAGCGTGTGTGTGTGCATTAGCCTGAAGCGACGACTGCATGGTACGCCGTCTGATCGCTGCCGTATAAGCAGGAGGGATTTTATCTGGCTCTGAATGAAACGCTTTTGAAACTAAAGGCAGTAGTCGGCTGCCAAAAGACACACACACACACGCGCACAAGCAAGCAAGCACAGTCAAAGCCAAGAGTACAAATGCACAACCCATTTGGGACTGGCACATAACAAACATGAGTCTGAGCAAACAGTTATGTGAAAAGCAAAGCACACAGCACTCTGCAATTCCTGAACATGCATACACTAAAATGCTTGTCCTTGTACACTATAGTTTACATTCAGTTCAGTGTGGGCATGTTTGGCCGCTTCACCCCAAAAATCACATAAGCTAACTAAGCCTTAAACTTTCTCAGGGCTAACCACAGTAGCACATTTTTACTTTAGCCTATGTTTGGTCCTTCTTTAATCCATTGTGAAGTTTAATAATGAATGACAGCTACCCCAAAGAGAAAACTACCAAACACTGTCAGTCAAAATGTGCTGGTGAGTTTGTTCTGAACAGTTTGTTCCAACTCGGATGGAAAAAATACTTAAATGTCAAAGAAATGACGAGGCTGAGGGCAGTACGGGTGCTGAGGCTGCTAGGCGCCCACAGGCAGCTGTGTGCATGCAGTAACCATACCACATCTGTGAAGTGTCTGTTTTCAGTAGGGAACTTAATTCGAATGTAAAAGCTGTGTTGATGAACACATATGTCACTTTGAAGCTAAATCATCGTTCTGCAGCAACTAGTTCATTGTTTGTGGAGCAATTTCTGAATTTTTGGTTTCAGATCTATGAGGTTCTGGCTGGAATCTGAATGTAAGATGTTAATGGGAATTTCTGTGTATGTAGGTTGTATACAACAGATTTGCAACAGATGGCAACAGATTTACAATTTTTACAAACTTATCACAGTTAATCATCATATTATCAGAAACAGATTGCGTGTAATTGCTAACTTGACCTTATTCAGTGACATTTGTGATTAAAACTTGTAGCAGACTGGCTGCAAGGTTTTTCTGTTTTATCGCCGTTTTGATGCATGAAACTCACTTTGAAGATGGCAACTGCCTCCGAGTGGTCGCACACCTGGTCTCAGATGCAACTTCATCTTCAAAGCAACCACTTCCAAGGCAACAAGACTGAAGACAGTTGCAGTCGTGCTGTGATGTCTAACCATCTAGTGCGACTGTAGCATTAGTCTGAATACACGATTTTTGATTCATTGCAGCGATTCTTCTACTTAAATGTATTTAAATTATTTGTATTGTGGTAAAGATGAATTGTAAGTAGCGCCTCTTTAATGAAGTGCATGTATGCTTGTGTTAGCGTGTGTCCCAACCTGTGTAGGACAGGCAAAAGGTCCTCTAGTAGCGAATAAGCATCCAAGAGGGATAGCACAATCAGATCTGCAGGGTTCCTGACCACAAGTGTTTATTTCTGTTTGAGTGTGCATGTGTGTATCTCAGGGAGATACAGTATGTAGTGGTTAAGGCGTTAAGCTGCAACCCTGTGGTGTTGCAGTGATGTGGAGGTGTAGCAATACAGCACACACACTGAGCTAAAACACCACCCACGGGTGCCACGTCCCTCAACAGACCTTCACTCTGACACACATAAACACACGCAGTCGAAATTAGAACACCATGCCGAGTAAAACAGCCTGTACCCAAAAACAAGGGCCCAACGCAATAACTTTGCATAACATAAATCATTTCTTGTGGGGGAGAGTAGAATTGTTAATATACGAATGAAAGTTTGTGTTCTGGTGTGTCAGCGACACCCAGGGAACCAAGAGGAGACATAGCTTTCGTTGCCATCTGTTTTCCAGCCTAACAATTAGGACGCAGTCAGAGCAGCCCTAATGCAATATTCTG
Organism: Haplochromis burtoni; assembly: GCF_018398535.1. NCBI lineage: Eukaryota > Metazoa > Chordata > Actinopteri > Cichliformes > Cichlidae > Haplochromis > Haplochromis burtoni. Next base: position 2,528,334 of record NW_024582399.1, read on the forward strand.
CATGACACAGACACAAGCACGCACACACACACACACACACACACACACACACACACACACACACACACACACACACACACGTCTCCTCCCCCTATGTGGTGGCTGTCGATCGATTCTGTGCCTTGTCTGCCACTCACTTGCTCACAGTGCCGGACTGAAAATCACATAGATAAGCCAAGACCCATAAAGAACAGGACCTGAAGGCCTTTTGAGATACCCACCCACACACCCACACACACACACACACACACACACACACACACACACACACACACACACACACACACACAGAGGATAGATGGGTTACCCTAAAGAGTCCGAGAAGTGGAGAAATGAGAGAAAAAACATACCTGCAGCAACTGTCAACGTTGGATGTCAATGATAAGAAAAATTGCACATGCCTTTAATGTGATATAAACACACTGAACTCCCAACTGTGGTTAAATACTTGATGTGAAAACAACATAAGCAACAAGGTAAAAACTGCATATAACCTAATTAGGTGGTATTATCAAGGGCAAGAGAGATGCTGGACGTCCTGGTTAATAGCCATTCTCTTGCGCAAAAGCTAGTTGGTGCATGAACATGACTCTCGCACAAGAGAACGCAGAGATTTTACACACTGCCTGTGTAGGTAGTAGTTTTTACAGAAATTTTTATTTTCTGTTTAAATTTGTCCATGTTTGAGAATGTCCATGTATCTACACACTGATACTGGCACAGCAATAAAACCGCTGACAGGTGAAGTGGATGACATTTATTATCTGGTTAGGATTTCACCCGTGAAGTGTTGGCATATTTGTGGCATTTCTTAAAGTAGACTATAAAAAGGACAAGCTCAGATTTCTGAGTGGCTTAGAAATGAGAAGGGTAAAGGGGAATATGTTTCCAGGTTATGTGGCGTTTTTCCTGGTATGTGGTGTGGTTAGTACCTATCAAAGGCAAAGATCCAAGGAAGGACGTGAGGAAATGAGGATTAGGTCGTGCCCAAATAAGCTCAGTAGTGCCTGCACAGTGAGTGAAGTAGATCTGGCCACAGAAGACTAGCAAACCGCTGAACATGCCTATCCCAGCTCTCATAGGGTGCTTCTTTCTGCGTTACCCTGCGATAGATTTGTGACCTGTCCATGATGTACCGCTGCCTCTCGCCCTTTGACTGCTAGGATAGGCTCCAGCCCAAATATTAACCTGATTTGGACAAACGGAAGAAAATGGATGGATGGATAACTACAGATAAAATGAAGATTTAAAATATGTTCTTACAGCTATGGAAAAAGTTTTATGTTGGTTCAAGGTTGAAACCAAAAAGCTGATCTTCAGGTCTCAGAGAATTTCAACATCGGGCAAATTAGAGATTATTTCATCCAATGTTTGATAGACTCTATGGAGTCTTCAGAAGTCTTTTAATATACTGCAGAAAATGTATGGGAGTGGCTCATTAGGCCATGTGCCACTCGGAAGGATGGTGGTTTGATCCTTGGCTCTTCTAGTGTGCATGTCAAAGTATCCTTTCGCAAGATACTGAACCCTGAGTTGCCAACAATGCATCCATCGAGTGTGAGGTCAAAAGCACTTAGGTGTAGAAGAAAAGTGCTTGTATGAATGTGTGTGAATGGGTGAATGAGGCTTGTAGCTATGAGTGCTTACATAGAGTAGAAAAGCACTACATAAGCACCAATTTAACATTTATATGTGGGAAATAGCGAGAACCTGAAGCCAGCTATGAGCTAGGCTTTGGCATTTTAAGCCTCTGAAAGATCACTTTGTCTTCAAACTCGAATGAAGAGGTTTTATATATTTTTTTAAACTCCAGATCTTGTGTTTTCATCAGATTTTAAGTTTTTTTTTCTGGTTTTTCTGGTTCTCATTCATAAGTGATTTATAGCTGAATTCTTTCTAATAGCCAGCAGGGGGAGATACCTATGCTACCAAAAAGCCTTTGAAGTCTGTAGGAAAATGATGCACTGACTTGACCAGTACAGACTCTTTCCTCATCAGTTTATGGGCTCAGTCACTTTAAAGTTATACTTCTATGTTTCAAGGAGGTTTATCCAAGGTATACTCATTGGGTAGCAACTTGTAATTTTGCTAGCAGTTTTTCAATCAGATCCAGTTCTTGCTTGTCACATCCAGTTTCGCAAAGATGGCAATGAGGAAAATGCTCATCTCGAGACTTTGCTTACCAATAGGTAACATCACAGTAGTTCCATCCATCTTTTAGACCGCCTTTAGTATTGAACTATAACCTTGTAACTAAACCCTACAGGTTGCTGTGCTGGTCTTTTTAATTAGGTCAATACTCAATTTGGGGGGATTTTTTGTATATACTATGGAAATATATGGTGCAAAGATCATGAATGCTGGTGTGACAGGACTGATAAGACTGGTGTATTTAGTTGGAGCCAACTTGGCACTCTTTCAAGCCTTTCAATAAAATTGAGAAGAGAACAGATGAAAGAAGAGAGAAAGTTGAGGAAAAAAGAAAAGATACTAGATCAAAATAGTGTGATTGCGGGTTAGAAAAAGAGAAAAGGTAACCTAGAGAGGCAGAGTCGAAAAAAATAAGAGGACAGCGAAAGAAAGACTAGTGATAGAGGGAAAACAGGACGGGTGGATAGATCAATGGATGGATGGAGGGAGTAAAGGACAAGAAGGAGTGACCAGCCTGGACTTGCCTGCAGTTTCACCAGTGGGAGCAGCTTGTGTGGCAGCAGGACGACTGTCACCGCTGCCTGCCAACCGTAGCCGTGCTGGCATCGCAAAGCACCCACCTGTCACTCAAAGCCGTGTTTGTTTTAAGTCGCTCCCAGGCTGATTGTTACCGCAACTTGAGAAAGAGGGTGGAGACGTGCCCATATAACACTCATAATTTTGAAATACAACAAGGCTGTCGAGTTTGCAGAATGTGATCGCATGTGTTTAAACAATAGCGCCTCGTGTATCTCTCTCAAGCACCATCTAAGATATCAATAGTTGGCTTTAGCCAAAATCTGACCAAACAATGCTAATTCTAATTCTGACTGTCTTGTAAGAAGATTGCATAACACATCTTTTTTTTTTCACCTCTCTCTCTCTCTCTCTCTCTCTCTCTCTCTCTCTCTCTCTCTCTATATATATATATATATACATATTATTAACACATTTCATTCCCTATGTTGATGTATCCCCAGAAAGAAACATGATATTTTTGACAACCAGCGTTGTATCTACCTGCAGAATAACTTGGTGACCACAGAACAACGTCTTCCAACAGTTACAACACGAGTCACAATAATTAGCCTGTCAGAGAGCAGAGTGGGAGTTGAGCCTGCCTGGCTGTTAGCACACAAAGCAACAGTCGGCAGCACTGCGCGTGTGTGAATGTGTGTGTGTCTGAACAGTGAGGGGTACCATTCTCGCAGCCTGTTCTGACCGCCCTACCATCTGCGGGCATGCCGGGTTCCCGCCTGTTGGCCCTCCTATGCCAGGCACTTTGACGTGGTTGCATGGTAACAGGTCTGAGAGGGCGGCTAGAAGCTGGTCTGGCCAAATGGCTTCAGCAAAACACTGACTTCAGCACAGTCTTGGCATTAGACTGTGGGGGCTGGAGATTGTAAAAATACATGCATTTTCATGAAATAAATGAACTTAACATACTTCTGGCTCCAAAGACCAACTATGCAAAACTAGATTTGATTTAACACTTTTGCTGTGACCTAGTTTGTTCACTTTCACATCAATACTTCCTTATTTTAATTGCATACATGCATTCACGCCGACATGTACTGCTACATGCAGCATACTGCAAGTAACTGGTATCAAAAAAGCTGAGTGTAGACTTCTACGGCTATGGTGTAGGAAGAAGAGGACCAAACAACAATTTTCAAACACTCAAACAGCTAGCTAACAGTGACAGATGTATATTTGTAGGAAGTGGCATTAGATGTGTTGCTACACTGTTTCAGTGTGTATGCATGTCAAATATTTGCCTTTAATGTACAAGACTTAAGTGTTGCCTGAGGCTCAACAAGTTGCAGGAGTTGACAAACTGTGACAGATAGTGCATCACTGATAGTCAGATGTCCTGTATGTCATTTGCATTAACTGGAATACTTGGCAAGTCCACTTAGAGTTGATGTCAAACCTTATGGGACCTTAGATTAGTTAGCTATTTGAATTTAGCAGGCATATCAGCAGATTAGTAGCACCCCAAGAGTAGCGTAGCATAGAGTCATGCGAACACAACATTTTTAAAGGGTACTGACAGAGGTCCTCTCTGCAGTCCTGTGAACAGTCCTCCTGATGATTCAGCAGCTTGTAAAAACACCTTTAGCAGCAATAACATAGAGTAATCATTTTCTGTATAAATGTATCAGTCTCACATCATTGTGAAATAATTGTGGCTCAGTCTACTTTACAGCTTTAGTTCATCGAGGTTTGTTGGCTTTCATTTATGCATAGATCTGTTAAGATCAGGCCATAGTATTTCTTTCAGGTTGGGATGTTGGTCAACTCACTGACTCCAAGATGGCTAAATAATCACCGCTCCACCACTGTGCTTGATAGTTTGCATGAGGTGTTTTTGCTGATATGCTGTGTTTGGCTTTCTCCAAATGTGCCGCTGTGCATTATGGTCAAATGTCTCTACTAAGAGAAAAATGAGGCCTGCAGAGTCTGAAATGTAGCTCTTGGGTTCTTTTGCAGTTTCTCTGACCATTGTACAGTTTGAGTTTGGGGTGAATTTGTAGGGGCATCCATCCCTGGGAAGACTGTCAGATGTTTTATTTTTCACATATAAATAGTCTTTATCCATAGCGTTGGGGTTAAAACAGTCATTCCACGTGTAAAGATTTCTGGTCTGAGAAAAGAAGGAGAAAGAGAAAGGAGGGTTACATCAAGAAGGGCATCCAGCGAAAGAAAGAAAGGAGCTTCAGTGTTGAATGATGGCCTTATAACACTTCCCAGATAGATAGGCAGCAACAATTGCTTTTGCTGATATAGTTTCCCCTTGGCATTGTGTCAATACACGCTTGAATGCTCCAGACCTGCATAGTGCTAAAGTTTCTGTTAGAGGTGCTCACACTTGCCTATGATCAGCACCTGGCTGCAACTTACCTGCTTAATTCCTATGGAAGCAGCAAGAGTGGACTTAGTTTTTTACAGGAATGCGTTTTCATCTGGAAAAAGCTTTCAGTTTGCAAGCTTTTGTGACAAACTTGAATGAAAATGGACAGGATTATTGAGGTACGGTCACTGGAAAATCCGTAAGTTATTAAAATTAATGGCAGGAAGTAACTAGCGAAGAGCAAGCACAAGACACTATAAGTGCCACTGTAAGCAGACAATTAATTTACCTCCTATTTACAAGTTCAAGCATTATTCGTATGACTTATGTGGAGAGACCTGATTAATTTGTTTTTCTCGGCAACCCCCACCAACGTGCACAGACGTAGCTGATTAACAGTAAGAATGTTCGTTTAACATATTTTGTGGTCCACTTTTACTGTAATATGAGCTTATTTACAGCTGTAATATACAGACAAAATGTGCACATATAAATGTCTAGAACATGTAGAATAAAACAAAAGCATAAGCAGCTACCTCGGTGCAACTTTACAACACCTACAGATCTAAAGGACAACATGTTGATCTGTGTACATGAACATGTTACTGTATGCAGGTTTACAGCAGGTTAAAGCATGCAGCACGCTGCAGAGGTGCTGTTATTTGTCTTTTTATTGAGACAAATTCTCTTTGACTCATATTAAATAAGTGTTATTGCATTTCATTTCTTCATTTCACTTCATTTTTTTTTGTTTGGATTATCAGAGTGAATCAGCCTCTTTCAATGCCTCCACATCTTTCCAATGCACACATATTTGTAATTCAGTTCAGGCTAAATCAGACGCGAATAGTATTAGCTTAGAGTAGAAAAGGAGAAAAAACTAGTCCTGTGCAGCGAGCGGGCAAGAATACAATCTCTGTTTCCGCTCACAAACAAAATGAACCCCCCCTCCCTCTAAAAATCTCTCTCCTTCACCAGAGCCTCTCTCTTCTTCACGCACACACTCTCAGAGACACACGCGCGGCATGCACGCAGGCAGCTGCCTAAAAATAAAATAAGATAGCGAAACAGTGGCTCAATCATCCGTGACTCCATTTTACTCAGCAGCGCCACAGGAAAATTAATTGCACTAATTGAGTAACAGAGTTCATCAAACTGGTATTCTCATTTTCCACATTCATTAGGCACTCTCTTTGTGAGAGCATCCCCGAGGTGACGCTGTGTGTATGAGGAGAGAGCAGAGAGGAGAGTCGACAACACTGACAGTGGGGACAAACTCAGAGGCATCCGGAGCAAAAACACTCACAGTTTAGTTGCCCTTTGAAAGATGTTTGCTGGCAGAAATTTGCATTGCAGTGTGTATATGTATATGTACCCCCCCCCCCCCCCCCCATATAAAACAGCAGCAAACAAATACAAATTAAGAAGCTGTGCACGGACTGTGTCATTATTACAAACAGAGAAAGCGAGATTCAGTTTGTGCCTGCTGTCAGTTTTTCTCACCGAGGATTTCCTTTGCAAAGGATTTCACACAATTGCAATGTGTTTATGTGTCTGTTTGTGACGGTGCCGGGCACGTATGTGTGAATGACACAGAGGCACCCAACTCTAAACTGAATTGTAATGCGAGCAGAGATGTAACAAACATGAGGAGACCGACGGAACGGGGAAAAAACTAAAACAAGGGTTTTCTCTCTGGTAGCTAAAAGTATGTTCGTCTTTACGCCTGTGCTGCCATGAGTTCATATATGTGTGCACGTGGTCTGGTTTTTTTGTCATTGGGGGGAAACATGCGTACTACAGGGCTCGCCGAGTGCTCACAAACACACACACGCTGGCGGTGCCACCGTCTGCAGCGGCCATCTGCGCTGGAAACATAGAGGGGGTAAAAGAAGCTGACAGTAGAAATGGAAAGGGGATAGATTGAGAGCAGTGCGAGGAGGAGTGTCCGCCTACTGCACTGGGGCTGCCAAAATACAATTTTATGTAATAAACTGGGGGGAATTGAATATTTCAGTCTGATCTACACAGTCTGTTGGACACCAGCAGCAGTGAGCAGACCTCCCTTTGCTTTGCAGCTAAATGTTTCTTTTGTGCAGCTCCTGGATTAAAAAAAAGTCTTAGAGCATTTATCCCATAAACTCTCTTTCAGGGTTTTCATTTAAATAGCACCTGCTTCATCACTCGAAACATGCTTATGGGGATGCTGAAGCAAATTTAAACATTTACTTCAGCATTTAATTTTTTTTTTTTTGCTAAGACTTAGAAGAGAAGTTGACATGCCCATAAGTGTAAGAAGGAACCGATGGCTACTTTTTAAAGTCTGAGACATACTGAAATTTTGAGCCAGTGCTGGTACTGTTTGAAAAAACAGAAGTCTTATACTGAAATCTTTCCCTGCTCGCTTGTGTATTTGTTTCTGAACCCCTTTTATAGACGGAACTTGGCTTATTCACTGTGCTGAACCAACTTTAAAGTTGAGATGCAGATGTTTCATCGTGAAACTGTGTTGGAAATATTTGTATCAAACATGACACTTGAAGTTTATTACATAAACATTTCTGTATACCTCTTAATTGATGTTATATTGCATTTTAAGATCCATTTTTGGATCATTTTGGACAATGCCAAATAGTGTTTACAGTGGATTATCACATGTACTAAATCACACAATAAAGATATCTTTAAAAAAAATAAATTCAACCTACTCTCGCTATAATCATTGTACCAAAAGGTGCCATTTTTTTCAGAAATTTCCAAACCAACTCAATGTTCCAAATGCAATTCATTAAAAAAAATTGTTTTTCTTAACAAATGTGAATAATGTGTCCTAAAGACTTTTAATAATACATAGCCTCCATGCACCTACAACAGTTTATGAAAGTTCGCATTTATGTCGGCATAAGTTGGGTAATACATGCACAACAACCACCTAACAACTATTCTTAAAATATAAATTAAATCTACCACAGCTAAGAACCAGTTTGCCAGTACAAATATACCAAGCTATAGCATCAGCTTGAAGATACAACATACTAAATGATTATACTGAAAACATCCCTCATTTTATTCATTCATATTATGGATAATACCTTTGTAACATTTTTTGTTTGTATTTTAAATTGATTTTATGTTTTATGTAATCTATATATTATTTTTCTTTTTATAGTCACTTCAATTACTTGCAGAAAAGATGCTATACGAATAAAAAGAAATGATTACAGTGATGATGTCGGTTGACTGCACCACTGTCGTGTCAGCTGTGATGCATTTTCTGTCACATCTGCTGTAATGTACTTTGTGTTGTAAACAATGGAGGGAGATCTACTCTGTTGTAGAAACTATGTTATGACATAATTTCTTAATTAGCATGAGCATCTTTTTCCACCGTTGGCATGGTGATGGATAGCGCTTTTGACTCACAGCAAAAGGTCCTGGGTTCTTTCTGTGTAGAGTTTAAATGGTCTTCCTTGTGTCTGTGTGGGTCTATAATCCAAGGACATGCTTGGTAGGTTAACCGGTGAATGTATAAGTGAATGGTTGTCTGTTTCTGTGTGTTAGCCCTGCAGCAGACTGGCAACCTCTCCAGGGTGTATCCTGCCTCTCACCCTATGACAGCTGGGATATGTTCCAGCCTCCTCCACGACTCTGAATTAAATAATCTGAAGAAAATATGTTTTTTGAAGTGTATTTTGAAATATACTGGACAACTTAGTGATGTCATCACACTTTTTTGATCACAAAGACTGGACACTCCTACATTTCCACCATAAGATATTGAATTCTCCCCACATGTACCTTTGAAACTGACTAATTATCAAATTACATCTGGAATATTTACAATGACAACAGCTATCAGTATTATGTTTCCAGGAGACAATGCAGCACTAAGAAGTCAGTAAAGCTACAGTGTGATATATTGTGGCTAATAATACATATAGCTTTTTGTACAGATTAAACAAACCAGACGTAACATGTTAGGCCCCAGCGGCCTACAGGCCTACATGCTGCAAATGGTTGCAAGTGGTAGCGGGAGGTTGATAGCTGTCATGAGGCGAAACTGTTTGTGAAGAACTGCTCATTTAGTGGTTTGTGCCTTTAAAATAAGGCACAACTTTTACTTTGAAGGCTTCCAGTTTAACTACCATTTGGAGTTTAAATCTGCATCTTCCATGCAAACTACGCGTGAATGTGGCGCTCATGAGGTGGCTTTTTTGTGCAACACCCACCTCAGCCAGCAACCAGTCACCAACTGGTCTGGGAATACACATCTCACTGACCAGTCTCCAGGCCTGTGTGACCAAGGCCCTAAAAAAATTAGATTTACAAGTGTTTTTGGACAAAACAAAACTTGCATAAAAAATTTGTTTCCAATTTTTCTATGCAAGTCTAACCGGCATCTAGCTAGCATTAACGTCACATATAACCAGTGTTGGGACTAACGCGTTATTAAGTAACGCGTTACAGTAACTACGTTATTATTGTGGTAACGAGCACGGTAACTAGTTATTATGCCAAAATCAGGAACGCGTTACTCGTTACTGGGATTTAGATAGGCTCGTTATTCGTTACTTCGTGTGGTGGCATCGCGGAGCTTCCACAGATTCAGTAACATTAGCAAGTGGTGGAGGCAGCAGGTGGATGAAGGAAAAGGGACGCAGAAGGAAAAGAGACCCGAGGCGGCCGCCGGTCCAAGTGTGAACTGAACTTCAGGTAAGAAGTTATGACCTGCAGTCTCTCTGGGTCAGATATGAACCAAGTTTAGGTGGAGTTTATTTTCGTTATTCTGACTTTTTCCGTACTGCGTGCTAGCTAGCATGACGGAGTTTCTATACAGCTGGGTGGTGCTATGAAGTTAATGATGTTGAACTTTATTTTGTTCATAAGTTATTAGAGTTGCCAACCGTCCCGTCTGGTATTCAGAGAAAATATTACGCGTTTCTTATTGAGGTGAAAAGGAACAGTTTGTCCCTGTAATTCAGCTACAATGAAAAAGGCACAAAGCTGGAGTTATTCTGTGTCTTTAGCTGCACAGCTGCCTCTTCTTCTTTCATTCTCCCCCCTCCCTCTCCCGTTTCTACTTCAATCATGAAACTGATCAATGATCAGCTGATCGGCTTTTCTCTCTTGTTTGTTTATCGCCACTTTGCGCCAGAAAGAGGAAACCAGCGGATGTCGCGCTAAACAACAGCAGCACGTTTAAGCTTGATCAGCTGTTGTTAGAATTTATTTAATATTAATTTCTAGTATCAGCTGATGTTTGCTGGAGCCACAGCTGTAAAAAAGCTGCTGGTCATGATATCGGTTTGGTTATCTGGTGAGAGGGAAACATGAAGATGAAACCAGGAGATGTCCTTACTGAATCATCAGAGCTGAACAGGTGATGGAGAAACAGGTTTACCTTTTAGGTGACATGAATGAGTTGAAGGGAAGTTATGAACTGTTTCTGAGAGACAAATAACACCAGGATCCTTTTTTAGGTAGCTGACAGCTGGTAACTGTGCAGGGGCGGGTCTAGCAAAGTGTTGCCAGGGGGGCAGGTAGGGCATTAACAGGGAGAGGGGGCACAAAGAAATACTTTTCTTTCTTATTCTCATTTAAAATGTCTCTTTTAAAAAATAATTATCTGAATCTTACAACAAACGATTGATAGATTGATGCATATATACCATACAAACAGTGTACATCACTGTCACAACAGTGTTTGTTTTCATTCAAAGGCTTTATGATTTTTCCTATAATGGTGGGCCGGTCTCTAGTCAAAATGCCCGGGCCAATTTTTTGTCCCAGTCCAGCCCTGTATGCAGCTCATCTGCAGTCTGGTGTTACCTACATCTTCCTATTCAGAAGGCAGAATTTCCGAGTTCTGAGTACAATCGAAAGCACCACGACTGCAGTTTTTGTGTTGGATGTAAAAGGCGCACATGACTGACGTAGGCTAGAATCATGGCAGCAGTCAATGACGGTCCAGGCGTGGGATTTCTCTCGTGGAAATATGCACATTATCTTTTCCTTTCTATTGGTAGGTGGCACAGTGCACTGTGGCAAGTAAGCAAGCTAGAAGACTGGCAAAGTTATGGAAGAAACACATTAACAAGAGAATTCTGAGTAAAACCAAAGTTACTTTCCCTAGTAACTAGTTACTTTGAAAGTAACGAGTAACTTGAAGTAACTGAGTTACTTTTGAGAGAAGTAACTAGTAATGTAACTAAGTTACTATTTTAAAGTAACTTACCCAACACTGCATATAACATACAAAAACCACTGAAGTGAATATTTTTATTTCCTAAAATGCAAAACTAATCTTTTAACTACCTCATATTCCATCCTGCCTTAGAGTTTGCAACACATCAAATCAGTAAAACTGTTATCCTATGTGTGCTAACTTTATGGCACAAAAATCACATATATTCTGCTCTGTTACTTCCTGGTCTTACTGTGCAGTGATGTCATGTGCGTATTAAATTGTTTTGCTGATGATTAATTAAAGGTGCAACCTCTGCAACCTCACACTCCATTATACCTGTGAGCTCCTTTATAGCTATAACACACTCGATTGGTTTTGCTCTCGAGCATTAGCCGGATGTTGAGTGAAATCGATGTGAACACGGCTCAAGCATATGGACTCACCTCGCTGCATGCAAACATTTATAGTAAACAGTAAGAGTGTGTCTCTGTGTGTGTGTGCTGATATGTCTGAAATAAAGGTAAACGTGAGCAGGGTGGTGTGATGTGTTTTAAAGAGAGCAAGAGCAGGAGGTAGACTATTGATATAAAGGGAGACAGAGACAGAGAGAGGGTCCAGAGGGAGCAGGGAGAGTAACATCTCTTCACTGCTGGTCTTGTTCAGCCATATATTGAGGATTTGAACTGGAAGAAACAACTTTCCCCACATCAACTGTGTCCAAAGCTGTCTGACCCTGTCATTCAACTTGCGTGTCTCTGTGTGTGTCTGCATGTGTCGGTCTGAAAAGATTGTAGAAGATGTCATATGAAATATCACTGTGTGCGCACACCTACTGGCACTTTACACATAATTGTGTAACTGTCGACCTTTCTCTTCTACAGTCATGTTTAAGCACGCCTTTATGCATGTGCGTGTAAAGCCATCCACCTATTGCCAGCTGCCAATTAGAAAGAGTTCCTGCCGCTCCTCCTTCCTGTGTAGTTAGACGGGCCGATGACACGAGGGAGTCCATCGCTGATGCAGCATTTCGCAGCACCCTTTGTCACCTGTCACTCAAAAAGGAAGTCAGGAGTCCAGCACAGACAGACTGTAAAGGCAACTAAGGATGGAGGTTAGAAGGGTTCACAGGAAGCGAGGTTGAGCTGGCAGAAAGAACTGATGAAAAATAGTGCTTTTAGGGACGGAGCATCGGTCCAGGAACAAGCAGTTGTCAGACAAATTTTCAGCAAATGCAATCACAGAGGATGTTTTTGTTTTTTAAAACAAATGAGTCGCAGGATCTAAACAAAGCAGCAAGATGAAGTAATACAAAATAATCAATTGGGTGCACACAACTACATCTTAAATATAATTGTAAGACCGTCCAGTTCGATTGGCCAAAAAAGAGTAAACATGACTTAATTATCACTTAAGTTGATTTGTGAATACCTTAATCAGTGAAACAAGAAAGTGCAGCTCCAACTGGCAGTTGCCAGTAGCGCATGCTCCTTAAGGAGACCATTAAATTAACAAAATATAATAAAAATCACAGAAAAAAACAAACAACAAAAGAAAACAGCCAGTGACGCGAACTACATTGTTCTAATTCATAATTATTTGTTTTGACAATTTAGCCATTTTAAAAATGAGCACTTGAAATGAACAATACTGTGCAAAAGTCTTTGAGCCACCCATTGTGTCTGCATATTTTGCTAGGAAGATGGGAAATATGCCCAAGGATTTATTGAAATGTGAAAAAAACAAATGAAAGTATATAAGGTAAAAACAGAGTCAAAAACGAGCTTGAAAATCAATATTTGGTGTGAGCACCTTTATTCTTTAATAGAGTCTGAACTCTCTTAGGCAGCTTGTCGTGTCTTTAGGTAGTCTTCAGGAATATTTACAGACTGACTTACAGATGGATGTAGAAACTCTTCTATTTCTTGACCTCCAATCAGACCTGTTGTCATCGATTTTCAGTCCAGTTCTTGCGTCATTTTTATAGCTCCGTCTTTTCTCCTTGTTTCCCTTCCTTAAGAACGGCTTCTTGACAGCCATCCTTCCACTGAGAGCATTTCTAATGAGTCTTCAGTGAACAGTAGATGGATCATCTGAAGGTCTTGTGTTGTGGATTTATGAAGGACATTATTTTCAGACACTGTCTGCAACTTCTTCTTTAGTCCACCACTTGTACAGTTTCCTCAAACACACTGCACACCATGCTGAGATATGCCAAGTTTTTAATAGCTGTAATAGACTTCTAGTAACAAAGTGCCCAAAAATACAATTTAAAATTGGTTCTTTGCTAAGTTGTTATGTGTAGACACAACACTGGTTCTTCCCTTGATTTTATACTTCAATGATTCATAGCTCGGTGTTAAGCAGGTTGAAAAAACTCCCAATATTCATCTGAAAATGGTCAGGTACGAGAACTGGGCAGAAAAAGCATGAAAGAGAAGACCTTCAGAAAGACCTTCCTTAGAAGCAAAATAGAAAGAAAGAGGTGGCTCAAGAGTTTTGGACATTGCTGTATTTTTTTTTTTTTTTATTTTGCCTTCCTTGCGATGGAGTTATTCTTTTATTCGTCTTTTTATATTTTTTATCTCCCTTTCTTCTCTTTATTTTATACACTTATGTCCTCTAGTTCTTCTTCTGGCTCTCCCTTTCATTCAGTATCCCCCCTTCCCAGTATCAACCCCAGCTCCCTCCCACCACCCTATGTAAGCCAAGTGGAATAATCACCTGTTATGCTCCCTGACAAAACACCAAAGCTGGTGTGAAGCGCCACCAGAGTGTGAAATCTATCTATCAACCAATCTCATGAGCTCGCTGAGAGAGCTCTGCTTGATACAGTTTGCCACACCATTTATTGAGCTTCAGTGAACTTGTATCATGCCAATGGCAAAGTACACACATTACAACACCCGTATGGAGACACACAGTCAAACAAAATGCTTTCTATTTGTAATCAGCAGCACGGTATCTTGTATCAAAATGTAATTGCCTTCAGAGCTAACATTTTTACATGTTTATGAGTTGTTTAATCATGCTTTATACTATGGTGATAATAATACAGTGGAACAGTGTGTATGCTGGCATAATTTGCCTTTCTTTATATCCAAAGCAAAAGATCCAGGCAGTGATCCAAATGCAAATATGCAAACTGGTCCAATTCCCTGTCAGAATCTGTCTCGTATTCAGTGCAGCATGATTCAAAACAGAAAAAGTAATAAAAGTGTTTGGAAAGCTGGAATTAGCACAGATTTTGTATTGTGAATGATGATGATCTCCAATTTAGTTGGGACCAGTTTAGTAACAGGAAGACTGTTATTTCTATCTGGAGCAGCCATAGATGGTTAAAAACATGGATGTAGCTTCTGGGTCAGAAAAACGAAGCCAGTGTGGAAGTGCCTTAATCTTGCATTTTATCTGTAGGCCACCAGATGGCGATAGCTGTGATTGCAACTATAGTTGCAACTACACGTTTATGGGAACAGAGCATTCTGAGTGAACACCTGTAAACACTTTTCTGCTGAGTTTATAGGATCATTCACTCAAATCGGGTCATAATGAATAAGACATTAAGACAATTCTGTAAATTGGCACTCTCATTGGCTAACAGCTTGCGATTAAAAAGTCATTAGCCAGTGGGTGCAGTTTTATTGTAAGACACACCCATCATTCTCACATCTATTTTGTTTTTGTTCTTTTGTTTTGTCTTTTAATCATGATAGTTATGTTTGAAATACTCATCTCAAGGATTCAAGTTGGAAATTCTGAAAACAATGTGTGATGTCACATTAGCTACATCCATTTTTTTGTACGGTAGCAACCACCAGATCACCTCGCTGCCCTAGCATGAGGCAGGCATAGCAGCAGCAACACCCCCAGTACTGCAGAAAGCAGGCAACTGTGACAATAGATATTAAGTCAGAAACAGTATGAAAAGGAGGAAGTTGGTTAATGTGGGTTGCAAACAGGCTTGCAGCCATGCAAGATGTGCTATGGCAACATAAATAATCCTTGAAATTTGCCAAAAATTACACAAATTATTGGGATGGAAAGCTCAAAGCTGATCACTGACAACACTGTGGACTGAATGTGCCAGAAATATCACTATGCTCAATTTATGCATGAAAATGCAAAATAAATAATATTTATATTGCTAAAAAATCTTTAATAACTTACTGTATTCCAATTGTCATGACAGCACACCAAAAACTCCTCACAAATAAAACTGGAACCAGCAAGCGTGTTAAATATTTGCATTATGAAAAACTTTAAATGGTAGGAACCTTTGAGTCACTACCTTTGGTATCCAACTAAAGCAATTAATGACATTACACTAAAGGTATGTCCAAACAGACAAACAAGGAATCAATCTTAAGACATGAGTCATCCCCGTGCTGCTGCTCATTTCTCACATATCCCCATGTATTCTATATCATACATAAGAATTTTCACCAATGAAATCATCTGAAATAAAAATAGCATCACAGCCTTGGAAGAAATATACCTGCATTTGCTTTAAATGTGAACTCAGATCTAAACTTGATTGAATAGGACTGCATATAATTCCCTCAACTGAAATTACTGTATATCCAGAGAGCAACACTTTCAGTGCCCTTATTGTGACTGGTGTTGGGTATTCACAGCTCCACGGTATCTCTGCACCAAGGACACGATCCGACTCCATGGCAATCTACCAGTGAATTACATAGCGAGTGAAAATGATGAGGTTCGTGGCATATGCCCGCACTAAATATTTACAAAAGCCCCATAACTGATCTGAATGAGCCTTTTGAGAAGGACTTGAGAGGTAACACAATGGGAGAGGAGTGACCTTGCGAGGGAGGGAAAGGCGGCGATTATGTGGTGCGTGAATGTGAAGGCTGTTGAGGGGAATAGGAAGCTAAGACTGAGGGTGGTGGAGGTGGGGATGGATGGTGGTGGGGGAGTGGGTCATCACTCTGCAGTCTGCCTATGGAGACAGAAGATGGGAGAGAAGGATGAGGGGGGGAAAAGAGAGGGGAAAAGACATGGATGGCATACCACCCTCCTCCCTTCCCTTCTTCCCTCCAATAATCTCCCAGGACTGAGGATGTGAAGTTTCTGCACAAACACAGCTAAAACTGTGCTGAAACCACTCTGCGGTCACTTATCATTACTGGTCCACAGCCAGGCATTTTAACTAGCGTTACGCAGGCCCACATAAGAAGAGGCACAGCTTTCTGGCATAGAAGGGAGTGTATTTCGGGCTTTTTTATCTTTCATTCAGATATCCTCAAGTGAATTTGACTCTAGAGACCGCCGATATGCTTGGTTTTCCAGTAAGGGAGTGTGTCAGGTATGAGTGCGGGGTTTTTTTGTTTTGTTTTTGGGGTTTTTTTGGAGGCTGGGTTAAACATTTTTTTCATGGCTATCGGTGGATCGCATCAGGGGATCACATCAAGTAAGAGCACTGTGACAAGTGTAATTCTGAGAGGTGTGCGTGCCTGTTGTGTGTCTTTGTTCAGCGTGTGTGGCTGTCAAAGATATGGACAGGCACACTTGTTCTTTTATGAGTGGACCTGGTAGAGCTCCACTGGGATCTGATGTCAAAATAAGAGGAAAGAAAGGAGAGGAGAAGAGAGGAGAGGAGGCCAATACCAAGACCTGACACTACCTTTATTGTATCCCATTTATTTATTTATTTGACTGGTATGCAAATTTAAACCTTAACTTTTGAAATGTTAGTCAAGAAAAAGCCTGATTACCTTCCACACAAAAGCATGCCTCCAAGGACACTTGATAGACAAAACTATTTAGAAATAATCAGCAACTGAAGCATCACTGAAGCACACAAACAGGCTGTCAGATCTTATGACAATGAATATTTGACTGAGGACGTCTCAAATATTAATTTCTGGGCTCAGAACTTTGTTAGTAATCAACAGTGAATATTCAAACATCCAAATTCTAGAATTAAAACCAAACAAACGCCTATCCCAATGGTCGATTATTTGTGTATAGCTCCGTCGCAGCTAAGAAAGGTCACATTTTAGGCGATTAAAGAGTAAAAGACATATAATGTTCAATTATGGACATTATTGGTCCCATTATTTATATAGTGTTACATAAAACCACATTTTAAGAAAGGCCAAAGATAGTGTTACAAAAGAGAAACAGAAAGGTCTGTGCTGGTGGCAGAGAGCTACATTCATAGACTGCATATAACAAAAGGGATGTGAGAAGTGAAGCCAATGCGCGAATGCACTTTTTTCCCCAAATGGCTGTCAGAAGGCCTCATTAAACAATATCCTATTGAGTTTTTGACCTCAGTTGAAAAATGTGAGTCTTACTGACTACAAAATTAGGTTTATTTTTGAAAATGATTATTTTAAGCAAAAAAAGACAATAAAACTGGGCATGTTAGAGTTTCACGACTGGATCCGCCATGACTAATTGCTTATGTTCAACACCACTGGGCATGTACTTAATATATCACCAGTTACTGGACTGGTGGTAAACTGGTAAATTTAAACATTTCAGCATATCTACAGTATAGTTTCAGGGCTGTCTTTTATCTTTCTTAGATGGCGGATGGAAATAGTCAAAATCACTTAGAAACAGGGTAAAAGTTTCCAACACAGCTGCAGATGGTTAGGTCAAAGTTCAAGCAACACTTGCAGCACAAAGAGCTGCTTTAATATTGGTTGTCTTAACCTTGACCTCAATGAAGGCCACCAAATGTGATGGACAGCCAATAAAGTTGTTCTTTATACTGCATGTGTTTCTGGAGTAATGGCCAACAAGTTAAGGCTAAAGTTTTCCAGAAAATTAACAATGAGTAACATCAGGAACCCACTCGCTGATTAATAGGGAGAGTTGAGTCAACTATAGCATTCGGCAAAAAATCTTAGACAAATCAAACATGCAGATTATATAAACGATTTCAGTCAGGGCCAACTGTTGTTCTGTTTGACGAAGACAAGATTTATGGATGTAGTGAAAGAGGACATGCAGAGGGTTTGTGTGTCAGAAGAGGATGTGAGATGGAAGAAGATAATCCAAATGGTGGCAGATGATCCAAAAGAAAAACAAAGAGCAACACTAGGGCTACATCAGACTTTGGTAGACAGTCTCAAGTTTCATTAATACTTGTTTTGTGTCAACGCAGCTGAAAACTGTTACACTCATAATGGGTCCACCTCAACCGTCTCTGTCTCACTCAGTCCATTTGTCAATTGAAGGCCAAAGTTTCACCCCCCATCAACTTCAAGTTTTTGGACTTCCCACCTAGAGAGCTGCAATCCAATCAACAGTAGTTATGTTGTAAATACTTAACTGTGGTCACATTTAATTCAGTTCATTCAATCATAAAAGTTACACTGCAAAAACTTTTCAGAGAAACTTTTGCACAAAAGCCTGACTGATCCAACTAAGAGATTTCAAAGAAAAATACGTTAAAAATAACATTTTACTAAGCGAATTCAAAAAAGTCACAAACATATACAGGGCCTTAAGTGCAACCTAAGTAAAAAAAAAAGAAACAATTCACCATTGTCATACACACATACACACCCTCAATGCCAGAGGCACCATCATTGTGTCTCTTACCCCTGGAAAGTTGATTTAAGGGGTCTATCTTAGCTCGGTGCGGGCCCACTTCAGCACATTGGTCAACCGAGGGCCAAAAGTTCACTGCCGTCAGCTCTTAACTTATGGCTTACGTTTTTACAGCCTTTCAGGGTAAAATGGAGGAATCGTCTGTCTGCGAGACAGCAACGGGAGACTCATCAGCCATTCCGCACATGCCCTCTCTGTCTCTCTGCCATGGGAGCCTTACATTAGGAGAGAATGAGCAGTAAAAGATTTCCACCTCCGTATTACTTTTCTCCCCTTTTTTACTTCATCTCCCTTGTTCTTTTTCCACCATCTCTCGCCCTCCTAGCTCAATTCTTTATTATCCTTCGGGGGGGCTGGCACTTTAATTCCACCACTTCCCCTCTTTGACTTTGAATTAATGTACATCACGCTGAAACTGGCAAAGACAGGAAGTATATTTCCCCAGCTCTGAACTCTGTTTCCCTTGATTTCTGTGAGGCTGCCGAGTGGCAGAACATGTGAGCTTGCTCCTTGATGTGTTTGATTTCTAGACATGGCTTGAAGTAGCTGTGTCACAGGGGACATCTCTTATATTTTACATGGTCGCTAGGGGGTAACATACCGCGAAAACACCACTTATGTGTCTGGTTTTGAAACTCTGTGAAGGGTCAGTACGGACTCAAAGAGAATTGGCAAAGAGCTGCTCAAAAAAACTGTTGACATACACTTTCTTTGCTTGATACAGTTATGTTTGAGATGTTTTTGCCAAAAGCGCTCAAGCCAAAGCAAACAGAATTTTTATTTTTATACTTTTAAGGAATTCATGCAAATTTTAGCAATTCAAGTACCAAAGAGAGGTGTCTGCAGGAGCCGTGCTACATCCAGAAAGCAGATTTAGTTTCTTATGAGAATTAATTCTATTCCACCTGACATCTATCTCTGATAAGGACTAAACCTTCACCAAACTGTGTTGCTTGCATGTTTATCAATGAATTATTAAGATGAGTGACATTAACTTTCCTAAACATCAAATTCACATGAAAAAGGAAAGCAAGCTATTCCATGATACATGCAGATAGATGGGAACATAAAGACCACGGTATACAAATGGCTGAAATGGTATAAAAGATGACAACCCCCCCCCCCTGAGAAAATGTCAGATTAAAGTGAAAACATAGCTACAGCCTTTAAATCTGGACCATAAACCACTCGACGCTTTAAGATCTCTGCTTGTACACTCCACAGAGGGGGCTCCCACAGAGATAGAGAGAGCAAGGATGAAGTGATAAATGACAAGAGCTGAAAGAAATCAGAGATTTGAAAAGACTTTGGATGACAGACTGCATGAATATCTGATCAAAGTGGGTAAAGGCAGAGGAAGAAGCCAAAAATCAGTAAATGGCCAAGGAAAGGTCAAGACCACAGAGGCGATCTGTATCTGATGCCAACGACGTACCAGCACCACCAATCTATGAGCACCTTTCATCAGGCTAAAAGTAGGAACCCAAACAAACAACTCTTTCTTTTGTCAAACCATAGCGCGTTTATCACGAGACTGAAAAACCTACACAAAATGTATCTTCAACCCCATGATTTACCACATTGAAGATATATACATAAAATCTAGCGACGGGTCAACTCCTGCACTCTTATTCTCAGATATTTGGTTTGTGCAACTGAACTGAATGATGATGATTTTCTATGTGCATTAAAAAAAAACACTTGGCTTTCGATCTAATTTTGATTGGTTTGACAGTAATATTCACAGTAATCTCAAAGGTAAATTCACTCTAGCTGTGAAGTCAAAATAATCCCTTTAGTGAAAGGACTAAATTAGTCCGACATCCTCAACAATCGCCTGTATATTAGCTTGTTAATCAAAATGTCTCGTTAAGAATTTTCTTGGTAAAATGTCCCGTACAAGTAACTTCTCCGAAGACATCTTAACCTTGCACCAAAGTGTAAAGATCTACCTTTGAATGCAACTGCATCCCCGGTTTCACTGGCAAAGAGCAAGAGTGTATAAAAATGCTATCTCACCATTCTGAGATGCACCTAAAGGATAGACTTGAAATCTATTTTCTCCTTTTGGCCCTTTTTGATATCCTTCCTCCTAGGCTGCATCCTGTGTCGGCTTCTCTGAACCATTTCTGAAGCACTGCAGTTCAGTCTGGATTTTGAAGTTTGGAGGGAAGCTGTGTAGAATATTTCAAACCACTTTTCTTTTTTTTTGTGATAAAAAGAGGGGGCACTATTGGGTTTCTGTTTTGAAATAGCAAATCCAGTGACCTTTGCAGTTCAGTCCATATTAATAAATGCTTCTAGCTATCTCCCACAGGAAAACAGAAGAGGAAAGACATTTCATAAAAACACAGCATTTTACTTTTGAAAGTGTTCAAACTCTCTAAAGTGATCATATAT